>NW_028270321.1:5000-7500 GCF_037043375.1 Chiloscyllium plagiosum | reverse complement strand
CACACACACAGCCACACCCTGACACACCCAATCCCTCTCCCCCACACACACAGCCACACCCTGACACACCCAATCCCTCTCCCACACACACACAGCCACACCCTGACACACCCAATCCCTCTCCCACACACACAGCCACATCCTGACACACCCAATCCCTCTCCCCCACACACACACAGCCACACCCTGACACACCCAATCCCTCTCCCCCACACACACAGCCACACCCTGACACACCCAATCCCTCTCCCACACACACACAGCCACACCCTGACACACCCAATCCCTCTCCCACACACACACACAGCCACACCCTGACACACCCAATCCCTCTCCCACACACACACAGCCACACCCTGACACACCCAATCCCTCTCCCACACACACACAGCCACACCCTGACACACCCAATCCCTCTCCCACACACACACAGCCACACCCTGACACACCCAATCCCTCTCCCACACACACACACAGCCACACCCTGACACACCCAATCCCTCTCCCACACACACACAGCCACACCCTGACACACCCAATCCCTCTCCCACACACACACAGCCACACCCTGACACACCCAATCCCTCTCCCACACACACACAGCCACATCCTGACACACCCAATCCCTCTCCCCCACACACACACAGCCACACCCTGACACACCCAATCCCTCTCCCCCACACACACACCCACACCCTGACACACCCAATCCCTCTCCCACACACACACACAGCCACACCCTGACACACCCAATCCCTCTCCCACACACACACAGCCACATCCTGACACACCCAATCCCTCTCCCCCACACACACACAGCCACACCCTGACACACCCAATCCCTCTCCCCCACACACACAGCCACACCCTGACACACCCAATCCCTCTCCCACACACACACAGCCACACCCTGACACACCCAATCCTCTCCCACACACACACAGCCACATCCTGACACACCCAATCCCTCTCCCCCACACACACACAGCCACACCCTGACACACCCAATCCCTCTCCCCACACACACAGCCACACCCTGACACACCCAATCCCTCTCCCACACACACACAGCCACACCCTGACACACCCAATCCCTCTCCCACACACACACACAGCCACACCCTGACACACCCAATCCCTCTCCCCCACACACACAGCCACACCCTGACACACCCAATCCCTCTCCCCCACACACACACAGCCACACCCTGACACACCCAATCCCTCTCCCCCACACACACACACCCTTACACTCACACACACACCCACACCCACACCCTGACACACCCAATCCCTCTCCCCCCCACACACACACCCTTACACTCACACACACACCCACACCCTTATACACACAACACAGCCACACCCTGACACACCCAATCCCTCTCCCACACACACACACACACACACACCTACACCCTGACACACCCAACCCCTCTCCCACACACACACACCCTTACACTCACACACACACCCACACCCTTATACACACACACAGCCACACCCTGACACACCCAATCCCTCTCCCACACACACACACACCCTTACATTCACACACACACCCACACCCTTATACACACACACCTACACCCTGACACACCCAACCCCTCTCCCACACACACACACCCTTACACACACACACACACACACCCTTATACACACACACAGCCACACCCTGACACACCCAATCCCTCTCCCACACACAACACAGCCACACCCAATCCCTCTCCCACACACACACACACACACACCAACACCCTGACACACCCAACCCCTCTCCCACACACACACACCCTTACACTCACACACACACCCACACCCTTATACACACACACAGCCACACCCTGACACACCCAATCCCTCTCCCACACACACACACCCTTACACTCACACACACACACACACAAACACACACCTTTACACACAACACACACCTTTACACACACACACAGCCACACCCTTACACACCCAATCCGTCTCCCACACACACAGCCACACCCTTACACTCACACACACACCCACACCCTTATACACACACACAGCCACACCCTGACACACCCAATCCCTCTCCCACACACACAATCCCTCTCCCACACACACAGCCACACCCTTACACTCACACACACACCCACACCCTTACACTCACACACACACCCACAGCCTTACACTCACACAGACCCACACCCTTACACTCACGCACACCCTCTCCCTTACACACACACACACACACCCACACCCTTACACTCACACAGACCCCACACCCTTACACTCACGCACACCCTTACACTCACACACACCCACACCGTTACACTCACACACACCCTCTCCCTTACACTCACACACCCCCCCACATCCTTACACTCACACACACCCACACCGTTACACTCACACACACCCTCTCCCTTACACTCACACACCCCCCCCCCCACAGCCTTACACTCACACAGCCTTGCACGCCTTCACCTTTACACTGTGAGCTGGGCACCACACATGCTCTCTC
>NW_028270321.1:0-2500 GCF_037043375.1 Chiloscyllium plagiosum | reverse complement strand
GGGGGGGGGAAGGGGGATTCAGTGACGGTAACACCATTGAACGTCAAGGGGGCGATGGTTAGATTCTCTCTTGTTGGAGACGGTAACCCCCAGGATGTTGATAGTGGGGGGGAAGGGGGATTCAGTGACGGTAACGCCATTGAACGTCAAGGGGGCGATGGTTAGATTCTCTCTTGTTGGAGACGGTAACCCCCAGGATGTTGATAGTGGGGGGGGAAGGGGGATTCAGTGACGGTAACGCCATTGAACGTCAAGGGGGCGATGGTTAGATTCTCTCCCTGTTGGAGACGGTAACCCCAGGATGTTGATAGTGGGGGGGGGGAAGGGGGATTCAGTGACGGTAACGCCATTGAACGTCAAGGGGGCGATGGTTAGATTCTCTCTTGTTGGAGACGGTAACCCCCAGGATGTTGATAGTGGGGGGGGGGGAAGGGGGATTCAGTGACGGTAACACCATTGAACGTCAAGGGGGCGATGGTTAGATTCTCTCTTGTTGGAGACGGTAACCCAGGGATGTTGAATAGTGGGGGGGGGGGGGGAAGGGAGATTCAGTGACGGTAACGCCATTGAACGTCAAGGGGGGGCGATGGTTAGATTCTCTCTTGTTGGAGACGGTAACCACCAGGATGTTGATAGTGGGGGGGGGGAAGGGGGATTCAGTGACGGTAACGCCATTGAACGTCAAGGGGGCGAGGTTAGATTCTCCCTTGTTGGAGACGGTAACCCCCAGGATGTTGATAGTGGGGGGAAGGGGGATTCAGTGACGGTAACACCATTGAACGTCAAGGGGGCGATGGTTAGATTCTCTCTTGTTGGAGACGGTAACCCCCAGGATGTTGATAGTGGGGGGGGGAAGGGGGATTCAGTGACGGTACACCATTGAACGTCAAGGGGGCGATGGTTAGTTTCTCTCTCTCTCTCTCTGGGTGTGGGCACTCCCTGGCATTTGCGCGTCCCGAATTCGCTCTCGCTCCCCCCCCCCCCCTCCCGGCAGGAATTCGTGTTCGGACTACAACCGGAGCCGGGCGTATTGGATCGGGATCAAGGACAATCCATTGGAGGCAGCGTGGACCTGGGTGGACGGGACTGTCGTGCACGAGAATCTCATGTGAGTCCGGCCGGCGGGGGGGGGCGTGACGGAGTGGAGTCGGGCGCGGGGCCAGGCTCCCCCTAGGTTCGAGCGGATCCTCCCCCCCCCTCCCCCCCCCCCCCCACAGTGTCCTCCTCAGGCTGTGCCCTCTCCTCTCTCGGTGTCTCTCTCTGTCTCTCTCTGTCTCTCTCTGTCTCTCTCTGTCTCTCTCTGTCTCTCTCTGTCTCTCTCTGACTCTCTCTCTCTCTCTCTCTCTCTGTCTCTCTCTGTCTCTCTCTCTCTGTCTCTCTCTGACTCTCTCTGTCTCTCTCTCTCTCTGTCTCTCTCTCTCTCTGTCTCTCTCTCTCTCTGACTCTCTCTCTGTCTCTCTCTCTCTCTCTGTCTCTCTCTGTCTCTCTCTCTCTCTGACTCTCTCTCTGTCTCTCTCTCTCTCTGTCTCCTCTCTGTCTCTCTCTGTCTCTCTCTGTCTCTCTCTCTCTCTGTCTCTCTCTGTCTCTCTCTGACTCTCTCTCTGTCTCTCTCTCTCTCTGTCTCTCTCTGTCTCTCTCTCTCTCTGTCTCTCTCTGACTCTCTCTGTCTCTCTCTCTCTCTGTCTCTCTCTCTCTCTGTCTCTCTCTCTCTCTGTCTCTCTCTCTGTCTCTCTCTCTCTCTCTGTCTCTCTCTGTCTCTCTCTCTCTCTGACTCTCTCTCTGTTCTCTCTCTCTCTGTCTCTCTCTGTCTCTCTCTGTCTCTCTCTGTCTCTCTCTGTCTCTCTCTCTCTCTGTCTCTCTCTGTCTCTCTCTGTCTCTCTCTGTCTCTCTCTCTCTCTCTGTCTCTCTCTGTCTCTCTCACTCTCTCTCTGTCTCTCTCTCTCTCTGTCTCTCTCTGTCTCTCTCTGACTCTCTCTCTGTCTCTCTCACTCTCTCTGTCTCTCTCTCTCTCTCTCTCTCTCTCTCTCTGTCTCTCTCTGTTCTCTCTCTCTCTCTCTCTCTCTCTCTCTCTCTCTCTCTCTCTCTGTCTCTCTCTCTGTCTCTCTCTCTCTCTCTGTCTCTCTCTCTCTGTCTCTCTCTGTCTCTGTCTCTCTCTCTGTCTCTCTCTGTCTCTCTCTCTGTCTCTGTCTCTCTCTCTCTCTCTGTCTCTCTCTGACACTCTCTCTCTGTCTCTCTCTGTCTCTCTCTGACCTCTCTCTGTCTCTGTCTCTCTCACTCTCTCTGTCTCTCTCTCTCTCTCCCTCTCTGTCTCTCTCTCTGTCTCTCTCTCTCTCTCTCTCTCTGTCTCTCTCACTCTTCTCTCTCTCTCCTCTCTCTCTCTCTGTCCTCTCTCTGTCTCTCTCTCTGTCTCTCTCTCTCTCTCTCTCTCTGTCTCTCTCACTCTCTCTGTCTCTCTCTGTCTCTCTCTCTGTCTCTCTCTCTGTCTCTCTCTCTCTCTTTC
>NW_028270320.1:102500-105171 GCF_037043375.1 Chiloscyllium plagiosum | reverse complement strand
TTCTAAAGGTCATAAAGTTCCCAAAGTTTACAAATTTCCAAACATTTATGGAGTTGGCAAGTTTAGTCAAGTTCCAAAGTTTAAACATTTCCAAATGTTTATAAACTTCCCAAGTTTTGTGGTCACCCTAATGATCGGGAGTATTTTGGAAAAAATGCAAAGGGTAACAGAAAACACTAAACTTCGGAAACCTTTCTCCCTGGATGAATGGATCGGTGACTGGAGGGAGGGGTTGGGGGTGTAGATTGAAGGTGAGGGGGCAGCGGGTTTAGAGGGGTTGTGCTTTGCACCCAGAGGCTGGTTGGAGGGGGTCTGGAACCCACTGCCCGAGTGGGTGGGAGAGGCAGAACATGGAGGCTGTGTTTAGATGGGCACTGGGTATGCTGTGGCTGTGGGGCTGAGCGCTGGGAAACAACGCCCCCCCCCCCCCACCCCCCCAACTCCCGGCTCCTTCCCCAGCCACCGCTAGGAATTCCAAAACCTGCGCCCACGCCTCTGTCCACTATCCCAAAGGAGCGTTCCACACCCATCAGAGATTCACCTGCATCTCCTGGAGTCATCGAGACGTACAGCAGGGAAACAGACCCTTCGGTCCAACCCGTCCGTGCTGACCCAGATGTCCCAACCCGATCTAGTCCCCCACCTGCCAGCACCCGGCCCATATCCCTCCAAACCCTTCCTGTTCATATACCCATCCAAATGCCTCTTAAATGTTGTAATTGTACCAGCCTCCACCACATCCTCTGGCAGCTCATTCCATACACGTACCACCCTCTGGGTGAAAAAGTTGCCCCTTAGGTCTCTTTTATATCTTTCCCCTCTCACCCTAAACCTATGCCCTCTGGTTCTGGACTCCCCCACCCCAGGGAAAAGACTTTGCCTATTTTTCCTATCCGTGCCCCTCATGACTTTATAAACCTCTATAAGGTCACCCCTCAGCCTCCGACGCTCCAGGGAAAACAGCCCCAGCCTGTTCAGCCTCTCCCTGTAGCTCAGACCCTCCAACCCTGGCAACATCCTTGTAAATCTTTTCTGAACCCTTTCAAGTTTCACAACATCTTTCCGATAGGAAGGAGACCAGAATTGAACACAATATTCCAAGACTGGCCCCTAACCAATGTCCTGTACAGCCGCAACATGACCTCCCAACCCCTGTACTCAATACTCTGACCAATAAAAGAAAGCATACCCAACGCCTCCTTCACTATCCTATCTACCTGAGACTCCACTTTCAAGGAGCTATGAACCTGCACTCCAAGGTCTCTGTGTTCAGCAACACTCCCCAGGACCTTACCGTTAAGTGTATAAGTCCTGCTAAGATTTGCTTTCCCAAAATGCAGCATTTTTCTGAATTAATGTCAGCTAATGTATCCGTTGCTCCCGATGCGGTCTCCTCTACATTGGGGAGACTGGGCGCCTCCTCGCAGAGCGCTTTAGGGAACATCTCCGGGACACCCGCACCAATCAACCAAACCGCCCCGTGGCCCAACATTTCAACTCCCCCTCCCACTCTGCCGAGGACACTCTGCCCCCTCCCACTGGGCCTCCTTCACCATCGCTCCCTCACCACCAGACACCTGGAGGGTGAGCGCCTCATCTTCCACCTCGGAACACTTCATCCCCAGGGCATCAGTGTGGACTTCAACAGCTTCCTCGTTTCCCCTTCCCCCCCCACCCCCCCCCCCACCTCACAGTCCCAGGCCTCCAATTCAGCACCGCCCTCCAAGATCTGTCAGTCGCTACCCCCTCTGACCTACCACCTTCTCCCTCACCTTCGTCCACCCATCGCTTTCTCAGCTACCCCCACCCTGGCTCACCAGCCTCATTCTCCTGCCCCTCGGAACACCGCCTGACCCTCTAAGCTTTCCTAGCTCTGCGCTCCGGACTGCGAAATCACTCACCCGAGTGAAATGTGACTGGGAGGCTGGACGGTGGTTGGGGGGGGGGGTTGTTGGGTAGTGGGGGGGGGGAACGAGTGCTGCTTTTATAGCCGCGACGAGGTCCCAGCAGAGGGGCAGCTGGAGGAGGTTACCAGGGACGGAGATCCCGCCCGGCAACAGACCTGGGATTGGCCCTGCTGCGTTCCGATACCGTCAAACCGGTCCAGTCCACGGCAGGCAAACTGGGGGGTATTCTCTGCTCCCGCCCCTCCCCCCCCCCCCCCCCCAGCCCCTCACCGACCCCACCTCAAAATAAACAAAAAACAAACCCCAACCATGAACTCAAAACGGAAACAGTCTCGCACAATCCAAAGACCTAGGTCCAACCGATCAGCCAGCAACATTCCGCAGAAAACTGTGAGTCGTTTGTTGTAAGAAATCTTATAGAAAAGGGTTAGACTTAAATCTTTACCTCGCACGGCAGGCTTCCGAATGATATTCCCCTTGCATATCCTGGTATCCAATTGTGAGTTGGAGCCTGTTTAATTTGGAAATGAGGGTGCAAGCAATTTGGGGTTGAAGGAGGTAGAGACTAAATTGTCAGCTGCCTGCAGATGATTGTTCCCTTTGCTGCTACTGGAACATGTTTGCTCACAATTAACACGTTAGTCCCGTGGAGTTAGCGAATTTGGTCTGAATTATTTTTGACTGCAGAGACACAAAGATAGGGACAAGGACACCACAAAAACTCTGCAGAGAGTCTGACCCTCCCACAGCACCCGCTCCCTCAG
>NW_028270320.1:75000-97500 GCF_037043375.1 Chiloscyllium plagiosum | reverse complement strand
ACACACACACTCTCTCTCACACACACACACACACTCTCTCACACACACACTCTCTCACACACACACTCTCTCACACACTCTCTCACACACACACACACTCTCTCTCACACACACACACTCTCTCTCACACACACACTCTCTCACACACACACACTCTCTCTCACACACACACTCTCTCTCTCACACACACTCACTCACACACACACACTCTCTCTCTCACACACACACACACACACACTCTCTCTCACACACATACAGACAGACAGACACACAAACACACTCGCTCTCTCTGACAAACACACACTTTATTTCGCACACTCTCTCTCTCACACTCTCTCACATATATACACACTCTCTCTCTCACACTCACACACACACTCTCTCACTCACTCTCTCTCACACTCACACACACACATACACTCTCTGTCTCACATACACACACGCACACTCTCTCTCACACACACACACTCTCTCTCACACACATACAGACAGACAGACACACAAACACACTCGCTCTCTCTGACAAACACACACTTTATTTCCAACACACTCTCTCTCTAACTCTCTCACACACACTTTCTCTCATACACATACAGACAGACACACAAATACACTCGCTCTCTCTGACAAACACACACTTTATTTCGCACACTCTCTCTCTAACACTCTCTCACATATACACACACTCTCTCAGACATGCATTCTCTCTCACACTCACACACACACTCTCTCACTCACTCTCTCTCACACTCTCTCACACACACACATACACTCTCTGTCTCACACACACACACGCACTCTCTCTCTCACACATACACTCTCTCTCATACACATACAGACACAAACACACTCGCTCTCTCTGACAAACACACACTTTATTTCACACACACTCTCTCTCTAACACTCTCTCTCACACACACACTCTCTCTACCACACACGCTCTCTCTCTCTCCCATACACATGCTCTCTCTCTGAGAGATACATGTCAGTGTACAGATATCTCCCTGAGAGAGAGGGGACTGAGCGATACCAGTCAGTGCACAGATATCACCCTGAGAGAGAGGGGACTGAGAGACACCAGTCAGTGTACAGAAATCACCCTGAGAGAGAGGGGACTGAGAGACACCAGTCAGTGTACAGATATCTCCCTGAGAGAGAGAGGGGACTGAGAGACACCAGTCAGTGTACAGATATCTCCCTGAGAGAGAGGGGGGACTGAGAGACACCAGTCAGTGTACAGATATCTCCCTGAGAGAGAGAGAGAGGGACTGAGAGACACCAGTCAGTGTACAGATATCTCCTTGAGAGAGAGAGAGAGGGGACTGAGAAACACCAGTCAGTGTACAGATATCTCCCTGAGAGAGGGGGGACTGAGAGACACCAGTCAGTGTACAGATATCTCCCTGAGAGAGAGAGGGGACTGAGAGACACCAGTCAGTGTACAGATATCTCCCTGTGAGAGAGAGGGGACTGAGAGACACCAGTCAGTGTACAGATATCTCCCTGAGAGAGAGAGGGGACTGAGAGACACCAGTCAGTGTACAGATATCTCCCTGAGAGAGAGGGGGGACTGAGAGACACCAGTCAGTGTACAGATATCTCCCTGAGAGAGAGAGAGAGGGACTGAGAGACACCAGTCAGTGTACAGATATCTCCTTGAGAGAGAGAGAGAGGGGACTGAGAAACACCAGTCAGTGTACAGATATCTCCCTGAGAGAGAGAGGGGTCTGAGAGACACCAGTCAGTGTACAGATATCACCCTGAGAGACACCAGTCAGTGTACAGATATCTCCCTGAGAGAGAGGGGACTGAGAGACACCAGTCAGTGTACAGATATTTCCCTGAGAGAGAGAGAGGGGACTGAGAGACACCAGTCAGTGTACAGATATGACCCTCAGAGACAGAGAGAGGACTGAGAGACACCAGTCAGTGTACAGATATTTCCCTGAGAGAGAGAGAGGGGACTGAGAGACACCAGTCAGTGTACAGATATCTCCCTGAGAGAGAGAGAGAGAGGGGACTGAGAGACACCAGTCAGTGTACAGATATGACCCTCAGAGACAGAGAGAGGACTGAGAGACACCAGTCAGTGTACAGATATCTCCCTGAGAGAGGGTGGACTGAGAGACACCAGTCAGTGTACAGATATCTCCCTGAGAGAGAGAGAGAGAGGGGACTGAGAGACACCACTCAGTGTACAGCTATCTCCCTGAGAGAGAGGGGAGACTGAGAGACACCAGTCAGTGTACAGATATCACCCTGAGAGAGAGAGAGGACTGAGAGACACCAGTCAGTGTACAGATATCTCCCTGAGAGAGAGAGAGAGAGGGGACTGAGAGACACCAGTCAGTGTACAGCTATCTCCCTGAGAGAGAGGGGAGACTGAGAGACACCAGTCAGTGTACAGATATCTCCCTGAGAGAGAGAGAGGACTGAGAGACACCAGTCAGTGTACAGATATCTCCCTGAGAGAGAGGGGACTGAGAGACACCAGTCAGTGTACAGACATCTCCCTGAGAGAGAGAGGGGACTGAGAGACACCAGTCAGTGTACAGATATCTCCCTGAGAGAGAGGGGGGACTGAGAGACACCAGTCAGTGTACAGATATCTCCCTGAGAGAGAGAGAGGGACTGAGAGACACCAGTCAGTGTACAGATATCTCCTTGAGAGAGAGAGAGAGGGGACTGAGAAACACCAGTCAGTGTACAGATATCTCCCTGAGAGAGAGAGGGGTCTGAGAGACACCAGTCAGTGTACAGATATCTCCCTGAGAGAGAGGGGACTGAGAGACACCAGTCAGTGTACAGATATCTCCCTGAGAGAGGTGACTGAGAGACACCAGTCTTTGTACAGATATCTCCCTGAGAGAGAGAGAGGGGACTGAGAGACACCAGTCAGTGTACAGATATCTCCCTGAGAGAGAGAGGGGACTGAGAGACACCAGTCAGTGTACAGATATCTCCCTGAGAGAGAGAGGGGACTGAGAGACACCAGTCAGTGTACAGATATCTCCCTGAGAGAGAGAGAGGGGACTGAGAGACACCAGTCAGTGTACAGATATCTCCCTGAGAGAGAGAGAGAGAGGGGACTGAGAGACACCAGTCAGTGTACAGATATCTCCCTGAGAGAGAGAGAGAGAGGGGACTGAGAGACACCAGTCAGTGTACAGATATCTCCCTGAGAGAGAGGGGACTGAGAGACACCAGTCTTTGTACAGATATCTCCCTGAGAGAGAGAGAGGGGACTGAGAGACACCAGTCAGTGTACAGATATCTCCCTGAGAGAGGGTGGACTGAGAGACACCAGTCAGTGTACAGATATCTCCCTGAGAGAGGGTGGACTGAGAGACACCAGTCAGTGTACAGATATCTCCCTGAGAGAGGGGACTGAGAGACACCAGTCTTTGTACAGATATCTCCCTGAGAGAGAGAGAGAGGACTGAGAGACATCAGTCAGTGTACAGATATCTCCCTGAGAGAGAGGGGACTGAGAGACACCAGTCAGTGTACAGATATCTCCCTCAGAGACAGAGAGGGGACTGAGAGACACCAGTCAGTGTACAGATATCTCCCTGAGAGACAGAGAGAGGGGACTGAGAGACACCAGTCAGTGTACAGATATCTCCCTGAGAGAGAGAGGGGACTGAGAGACACCAGTCAGTGTACAGATATCTCCCTGAGAGAGGGGACTGAGAGACACCAGTCTTTGTACAGATATCTCCCTGAGAGAGAGAGGGGACTGAGAGACACCAGTCAGTGTACAGATATCTCCCTGAGAGAGAGAGGGGACTGAGAGACACCAGTCAGTGTACAGATATCTCCCTGAGAGAGAGAGGGGACTGAGAGACACCAGTCAGTGTACAGATATCTCCCTGAGAGAGAGAGAGGGACTGAGAGACACCAGTCAGTGTACAGATATCTCCCTGAGAGAGAGAGGGGACTGAGAGACACCAGTCAGTGTACAGATATCTCCCTGAGAGAGAGAGAGGGGGCTGAGAGACACCAGTCAGTGTACAGATATCTCCCTGAGAGAGAGAGAGGGGGCTGAGAGACACCAGTCAGTGTACAAATATCTGGAGGGACTCTCAGTAGATATCAGGGACGGATGGCCTAAGTTTGAGGAGGGGAGTGGCAGGGAGGGTGGGATAGAGGATACGGTATCCCAGAGCTTGGTTGGGGTGATGGGGGCGAAGGGAAGGGGGTTACAGCAATTTGCCAAGGTGAGGGGGTGGGGGAAAGGGACTCGAGGGGTAACTTTTCCCCCCAGAGGGTGGTGCGTGTGTGGGAGGAGCTGCCAGAGGAAGTGGTGGGGGCTGGTACAATGACAGCATTTAAAAGGCACCTGGATGGGGGACAGGAACAGGAAGGGTTTAGAGGGAGATGGGCCGAGTGCTGGGGAACGGGGACCGGGTTAGGTTAGGGATATCTGGGTCAGCACGGACGGGACGGGCCGAAGGGTGTGTTTCAGTGCTCTATGATTCTATATACCCTATCATCTTGGACACCCCCCCCCCCCCCGCACCGCCCCACACACCCATGGGAAAATATGTCTACCATTTACCCTATCCACGCCCCCTCCTGACTTTATAAACCTCTATAAGGTCACCCCCTCAGCCTCCGACGCTCCAGGGAAAACAGCCCCCAGCCTCTCCCTGTAGCTCAAACCCCTTCTATTCCCGGCAACACCCCGGTAAATCTCTTCCCCAACCCTCTCCGGGTTAATAATCTCCTTCTGGCAATGGGGGTGACCAGAACTGGACACAGTGATCCAGACAGGTGTCACCAACTTCCTGTACAACCCCAACGGAGAGGACTGAGTGATGGAGGCAAGTGTGCTAACCACCTTCACCAACCCCTACCACCCCCCCCCCGGTCTACCCGTGATGCAAACTTCAAAGAATTACGCCCCCCGAGCCTGGCCCTTGTTGGCTTTAATCAAAATGCATTACCTCGCGTTTATCCGAATTAAACTTCACCCACCACTCCTCAGCCCAGTGACCCAATGGATCCAGATCCATTTGGTAATCTGAGGTAACCTCCTTTGCCATCCACTACTCCATTATTCCAGAGGGAATTTCACTTCCCAAACCTGAGACGTTCATTCCTCGATTACTCGTTGAGCCGCACGTCGCTCCCTCAGAGTGCTATCCAAACACCTCTGGTCAGGAACCCTTTCAACCTTGGACGACTTGAAAGGGTTCGGAAAAGATTGACAAGGATGTTGGAGGGGTTTGAGCCACAGGGAGAGGCTGGACAGGCTGGGGGCTGTTTTCCCTGGAGCGTCGGAGGCTGAGGGGGTGACCTTATAGAGGTTTATAAAATCACGAGAGGGGTGTGGATAGGGTAAACAGGCAAGGTCTTTTCCCCCCTGGGGTGGGGGGAGTCCAGAACTAGAGGGGCACAGATTTAAGGTGAGAGGGGGAAAGATATAAAAGAGACCTAAGGGGCAGCTTTTTCACACAGAGGGTGGTACGTGTGTGGAATGAGCTGCCAGAGGAAGTGGTGGAGGCTGGTACAATTACAACATTTAAGAGGCATTTGGATGGGTATATGAATAGGAAGGGTTTGGAGGGATGTGGGCTGGGTGCTGGCAGGTGGGACTAGATTGGGTTGGGATATCTGGGTCGGCACGGACGGGTTGGACCGAAGGGTCTGTTTCCCTGCTGTACGTCTCTACGACTTCTTAACAATTCTGAACAATGGCTCTCTCTCTCTCTCAAGAAGGAGAAAGTGAGGGCTGCAGAGGCTGGGGATCCGAGCTGAAAAATGTGTTGCTGGAAAAGCGCAGCAGGTCAGGCAGCACCCAAGGAGCAGGGGAATCGACGTTTCGGGCCAGATATCCCGAAGGAATCCTGCTACCCCAGAGGATTATTTTCAATCTTGTGAGTGTTTCTCCGTGTTCTGGACTGGGCCAGGCCACTCAAAACGTTCTTGAGCAGGCCCGTAACTCTGCAAGTTGTTTCGGTAAGTGCACGGTGAAAGTCACCCCGGGGTAGGTTAGAGAGGTCGGCGACCGGGTTTTAAAACAGACAGAAATTTACTCACAGAATTACGCGAAGGAACACAAAGAGAACTCACTCCGGATGCCGGTTAGCTCGCTGAGCTGGCAGGTTCATTTCAGACGTTTCGTCAGCACGCTAGGTAACATCTTCAGTGAGCCTCCTGACAAAGCACTGCTGATGTTCCCTGCTGAGCCAAAGTAGCCCAAACATATAAACAGAAAGCAGTGCTTCCATCCAGAGGCTCACTGAAGATGTTACCGAGCGTGGTGACGAAACGTCTGAAACGACCCTCCCAGCTCAGCGAGCAAACCTACGTCCGGGACCTCAATCTTCTCAAAAGACTCGCCGGAACTCAGCCTATCCAAACCAGGCTTAATTACGCTGTTCCGAAAATACACAAACTCGTTAAGCACAGAGCAAAGCCCAAGCGCAATGTGAGAGGGACAGACTGAGGGAGAGTACGGCTCCACCGCTGAATGGGCTCAAACAAGACGCCAGCTCTCAGGGCTGGCCACACCCCCATCCTCCCCCCCACCTCCCCCCCCCCCCCCCCACCTTTCGTTATACAGGACACTTTTAAAAGGTGAAAGCTGTGGCCTAAAGTCTCATCAGTGTCCGCGTGAACAAAAATATCTTTCAAAGTAAACCCCCTTTCAACTGTGTCCCAGACCCAGCCAGTTCGGAGCCCGGACGGATTTATCACCTCGTCTGAGGAAAACCAAAGACACAAGGTCCTTCAGGAAGGGACTAGCTTTCTGACACCAGACTCTCCAGCCTCTAATTCTGACGAGACCTCAAGAAATCTCTCTAATTCTCGCTCTAACTCTCTCTTTCTCCTCTCTCTCTCTCTCTGTCTCCCTCTCGCCTCTCTCTTTAACTCTCTCTCTCCTCTCTCTCTCTAACACTCTAACTCTGTCTCTCTCCTCTCTCTCTGTCTCTCTCTCTCTCTCTCTAACCCTCTCTCTCTCTTTCTCTGAGTGTCTCTCTCTCTCCCCTCTCTCTCTATCACTCTCTGTCTCTCTCTCACTTTCTCTCCCTCTCCTCTCTCTCTCTAACACTTTCTCTAATTCTGTCTCTCTCCTCTCTCTCTCTCTAAATCTCTCTCTCTCTCTTTCTCTCTGTGTCTCTCTCTCTCTGTCCCCCTCTCTCTAACTCTCTCTCTCTTTAATTCTCTCTAACTCTCTTTAACTCTGTTTCTAACTCTCTCCCTGTCTCTCCTCTCTCTAGGTCTCTCTCTCCTGTCTCTTTCTTTCTCTTTCTCTCTCTCTAACTCTCTTTCTAACTCTCTCTTTCTCTAACTCTCTCTAACTCTGTCTCTCTCCTCTCTCTCTTTCTTTCTCTCTTTCTCTCTCTAACTGTCTCTCTCTCTACCTCTCTAACTCTCTGTCTCTCATTCTCTCTCTCTCTAACGCTCTCTCTCTCTTTCTCTCTCTCCCTCTCTCTTTCTCTCTCTAACTATCTCTCTAACTCTCCCTTTTTCTCTCTCTCTCCCCTCTCTCTCTTTCTTTCTCTCTCTCTTTCTCTTTCCCTCTCTGTCTCTAACTCTCTGTCTCTCTCTAACTCTCACTCTCTCACTCTGTGTCTCTCTCTCTGTCTCTGTTTCTCTCTCTCTCGCTCTCTCTGTCTCTCTGTGTGTGTGTCTCTCTAGCTCTATCTCTCTTTCTCTCTCTAACTCTCACTCTCTCACTCTGTGTCTCTCTCTGTCTGTTTCTCTCTCTCGCTCTCTCTCTGTCTGTGTGTGTGTGTCTCTCTCTAGCTCTATCTCTCTCTCCCCCTCTAACTCTCTCTCTCTGTCTATCTCCCTCTCTCGCTCTTTCTCTCTCCCCCCACCAGGCTGTTTTCAAACCAGATCCACCATTTTCTGTCTGACCATTCCTGGGGTGTGGACACCCCCTGCATTGAAGGACTGTCCCTAACTGTGCAGAGAGGGTAGTCCAGTGCCGAGCGCATGCCTCGGAGTGACACAGAGTTGAGTCTCAGACTGGACAAGGACCAGATACATTTCCATGTTGATAAAACCTCCTCTACCCCCGACAATCTGCAGGGGAATATCTTCGTGAAACCTTCTGGACAGATACAGCTCCTCGATGGTCACACCATGTTCAGCTCCAATCTCCATCCCCCTCAGATACTGAAGCAGTCTGGGTCCAAACGCGGCAAGATCTGGCCAATATCCAAGCTTGGGCTGGCGAGGGGAAAGTAACATTCACGCCCCAAAAACGCCAGGCTATGACCATCTCCAGCGAGAGAGAGAGAGAAAATCTAACCATCGCCCCCTTGATGTTCAATGGCGTTACCTTCACTGAATCCCCCTTCCCCCCCGCCACTATCAACATCCTGGGGGTTACCGTCTCCAGCGAGAGAGAGAGAGAATCTAACCATCGCCCCCTTGACGTTCAATGACATTACCGTCACTGAATCCCCCTTCCCCCCCCCCACTATCAACATCCTGGGGGTTACTGTCACCAATGAGAGAGAGAGAGAATCTAACCATCGCCCCCTTGACGTTCAATGGCGTTACCGTCACTGAATCCCCTTCCCCCCACTATCAACATCCTGGGGGTTACCGTCCCCAACGAGAGAGAGAATCTAACCATCGCCCCCTTGACGTTCAATGGCGTTACCGTCACTGAATCCCCCCCCCCGACTATCAACATCCTGGGGGTTACTGTCTCCAACGAGAGAGAGAGAGAATCTAACCATCGCCCCCTTGACGTTCAATGGCGTTACCGTCACTGAATCCCCCTTCCCCCCCCCCCCACTATCAACATCCTGGGGGTTACCGTCTCCAATGAGAGAGAGAGAGACAGAATCTAACCATCGCCCCCTTGACGTTCAATGGCGTTACCGTCACTGAATCCCCCTTCCCCCCCCCCCCCCCCCATCAACATCCTGGGGGTTACCGTCTCCAACGAGAGAGAGAGAGAATCTAACCATCGCCCCCTTGACGTTCAATGGCGTTACCGTCACTGAATCCCCCTCCCCCCCCACTATCAACATCCTGGGGGTTCCCATTGAGCAGAAACTGAACTGGGACCCAGCCCCATATCAATCCTGTGGCTCCAGGAGCAGGTCAGAGGCTGGGAATCCTGCAGCCTTTTATAGTGTTTTTACGTTGTTTACAGTGGGCGGAACGGTGTCTCAGGGGTCAGCACCGCTGTCTCACGGCGCCAGGAACCTGGGTTCGATCCCACCCTCGGGCGACTGTCTGTCTGCAGTTTGCACGTTCTCCCCTCCCCCTTGTCTGCGTGGGTTTCCTCAGGTCCGAGGAAGTGCAGGTTAGGGTGGGATTGGCAGTGCTAAATTGTCCCCGTAGTGCCCAGGGATGTGCAGGTTAGGGTGGGATTGGCCATGCTAAATTGTCCCATAGTGCCCAGGGATGTGCAGGTTAGGGTGGGATTGGCCGTGCTAAATTGTCCCCGTAGTGCCCAGGGATGTGCAGGTTAGGGTGGGATTGGCCGTGCTAAATTGTCCCCGTAGTGCCCAGGGATGTGCAGGTTAGGGTGGGATTGGCCGTGCTAAATTGTCCCCATAGTGCCCAGGGATGTGTAGGTTAGGGTGGGATTGGCCGTGCTAAATTGTCCCGTAGTGCCCAGGGATGTGCAGGTTAGGGTGGATTGGCCATGCTAAATTGTCCCATAGTGCCCAGGGATGTGCAGGTTAGGGTGGGATTGGCCGTGCTAAATTGTCCCCGTAGTGCCCAGGGATGTGCAGGTTAGGGTGGGATTGGCCGTGCTAAATTGTCCCCGTAGTGCCCAGGGATGTGCAGGTTAGGGTGGGATTGGCCGTGCTAAATTGTCCCGTAGTGCCCAGGGATGTGCAGGTTAGGGTGGGATTGGCCGTGCTAAATTGTCCCCGTAGTGCCCAGGGATGTGCAGGTTAGGGTGGGATTGGCCGTGCTAAATTGTCCCGTAGGGCCCAGGGATGTGCAGGTTAGGGTGGGATTGGCCCCGTGCTAAATTGTCCCTGTAGTGCCCAGGGATGAGCAGGTTAGGGTGGGATTGGCCGTGCTAAATTGTCCCCGTAGTGCCCAGGGATGTACAGGTTAGGGTGGGATTGGCCGTGCTAAATTGTCCCATAGTGCCCAGGGATGTGCAGGTTAGGGTGGGATTGGCCATCTAAATTGTCCCGTAGTGCCCAGGGATGTACAGGTTAGGGTGGGATTGGCCGTGCTAAATTGTCCCTGTAGTGCCCAGGGATGTGCAGGTTAGGGTGGGATTGGCCGTGCTAAATTGTCCCCGTAGTGCCCAGGGATGTGCAGGTTAGGGTGGGATTGGCCGTGCTAAATTGTCCCATAGTGCCCAGGGATGTGCAGGTTAGGGTGGGATTGGCCGTGCTAAATTGTCCCCGTAGTGCCCAGGGATGTACAGGTTAGGGTGGGATTGGCCGTGCTAAATTGTCCCCGTAGTGCCCAGGGATGTGCAGGTTAGGGTGGGATTGGCCGTGCTAAATTGTCCCGTAGTGCCCAGGGATGTACAGGTTAGGGTGGGATTGGCCGTGCTAAATTGTCCCTGTAGTGCCCAGGGATGTGCAGGTTAGGGTGGGATTGGCCGTGCTAAATTGTCCCTGTAGTGCCCAGGGATGTGCAGGTTAGGGTGGGATTGGCCGTGCTAAACTGTCCCGTAGTGCCCAGGGATGTGCAGGTTAGGGTGGGATTGGCCGTGCTAAATTGTCCCGTAGTGCCCAGGGATGAGCAGGTTAGGATGGGATTGGCCGTGCTAAATTGTCCCGTAGTGCCCAGGGATGTGCAGGTTAGGGTGGGATTGGCCGTGCTAAATTGTACCGTAATGCCTAGGGATGTGCAGGTTAGGGTGGGATTGGCCGTGCTAAATTGTCCCGTAATGCCCAGGGATGTGCAGGTTAGGGTGGGATTAGCCGTGCTAAATTGTCCCCGTAGTGCTCAGGGATGTGCAGGTTAGGGTGGGATTGGCCGTGCTAAATTGTCCCCGTAGTGCCCAGGGATGTGCAGGTTAGGGTGGGATTGGCCGTGCTAAATTGTCCCCGTAGTGCCCAGGGATGTACAGGTTAGGGTGGATTGGCCGTGCTAAATTGTCCCCGTAGTGCCCAGGGATGTGCAGGTTAGGGTGGGATTGGCCGTGCTAAATTGTCCCCATAGTGCCCAGGGATGTGCAGGTTAGGGTGGGATTGCCCGTGCTAAATTGTCCCCGTAGTGCCCAGGGATGTACAGGTTAGGGTGGGATTGGCCGTGCT
This sequence comes from Chiloscyllium plagiosum, assembly GCF_037043375.1. NCBI lineage: Eukaryota > Metazoa > Chordata > Chondrichthyes > Orectolobiformes > Hemiscylliidae > Chiloscyllium > Chiloscyllium plagiosum. The sequence continues at coordinate 86,287 of NW_028270320.1, read as the reverse complement.
AAATTGTCCTGTAGTGCCCCAGGGATGTGCAGGTTAGGGTGGGATTGGCCGTGCTAAATTGTCCTGTAGTGCCCAGGGATGTACAGGTTAGGGTGGGATTGGCCGTGCTACATTGTCCCTGTAGTGCCGAGGGATGTGCGGGTTAGGGTGGGATTGGCCGTGCTAATTTGTCCTGTAGTGCCCCAGGGATGTGCAGGTTAGGGTGGGATTGACCGTGCTAAATTGTCCCGTAGTGCCCCAGGGATGTGCAGGTTAGGGTGAATTGGCCGTGCTAAATTGTCCCCGTAGTGCCCAGGGATGTGCAGGTTAGGGTGGGATTGGCCGTGCTAAATTGTCCCCGTAGTGCCCAGGGATGTGCGGGTTAGGGTGGGATTGGCCGTGCTAAATTGTCCCGTAGTCCCCAGGGATGTGCAGGTTAGGGTGGGATTGACCGTGCTAAATTGTCCCGTAGTGCCCTGGGATGTGCAGGTTAGGGTGGGATTGGCCGTGCTAAATTGTCCCCGTAGTGCCCAGGGATGTGCAGGTTAGGGTGGGATTGGCCGTGCTAAATTGTCCCCGTCGTGTCCAGGGATGTGCAGGTTAGGGTGGGATTGGCCGTGCTAAATTGTCCCCGTAGTGCCCAGGGAGGTACAGGTTAGGGTGGGATTGGCCGTGCTAAATTGTCCCCGTAGTGCCCAGGGAGGTACAGGTTAGGGTGGGATTGGCCGTGCTAAATTGTCCCCATAGTGCCCAGGGATGTGCAGGTTAGAGTGGGATTGGCCGTGCTAAATTGTCCCCGTAGTGCCCAGGGATGTGCAGGTTAGGGTGGGATTGGCCGTGCTAAATTGTCCCGTAGTGCCCAGGGATGTGCAGGTTAGGGTGGGATTGGCCGTGCTAAATTGTCCCGTAGTGCCCAGGGATGTACAGGTTAGGGTGGGATTGGCCGTGCTAAATTGTCCCCGTAGTGCCCAGGGCTGTGCAGAGTAGTGTGGATTGGCCGTGCTAAATTGTCCCCGTAGTGCCCCAGGGATGTGCAGGTTAGGGTGGGATTGCCCGTGCTAAATTGTCCCCATAGTGCCCCAGGGATGTGCAGGTTAGGGTGGGATTGGCCATGCTAAAATGTCCCCATAGTGCCCCAGGGATGTGCAGATTAGGGAGGGATTGACCGTGCTAAATTGTCCCATAGTGCCCAGGGATGTGCAGGTTAGGGTGGGATTGGCCGTGCTAAATTGTCTCCGTAGTGCCCAGGGATGTGCAGGTTAGGGTGGGATTGACCGTGCTAAATTGTCCCTGTAGTGCCCCAGGGATGTGCAGGTTAGGGTGGGATTGGCCGTGCTAAATTGTCCCCATAGTGCCCCAGGGATGTGCAGGTTAGGGTGGGATTGGCCGTGCTAAATTGTCCCGTAGTGCCCAGGGATGTGCAGGTTAGGGTGGGATTGGCCGTGCTAAATTGTCCCTGTAGTGCCCCAGGGATGTGCAGGTTAGGGTGGGATTGGCCGTGCTAAATTGTCCCCATAGTGCCCCAGGGAGGTGCAGGTTAGGGAGGGATTGACCGTGCTAAATTGTCCCATAGTGCCCAGGGATGTGCAGGTTAGGGTGGGATTGGCCGTGCTAAATTGTCCCTGTAGTGCCCCAGGGATGTGCAGGTTAGGGTGGGATTGGCCGTGCTAAATTGTCCCCATAGTGCCCCAGGGATGTGCAGGTTAGGGTGGGATTGGCCGTGCTAAATTGTCCCGTAGTGCCCAGGGATGTGCAGGTTAGGGTGGGATTGGCCGTGCTAAATTGTCCCTGTAGTGTCCAGGGATGTGCAGGTTAGGGTGGGATTGGCCGTGCTAAATTGTCCCGTAGTGCCCAGGGATGTGCAGGTTAGGGTGGGATTGGCCGTGCTAAATTGTCCCCGTAGTGCCCAGGGATGTGCAGGTTAGGGTGGGATTGGCCGTGCTAAATTGTCCCCGTAGTGCCCAGGGATGTGCAGGTTAGGGTGGGATTGACCGTGCTAAATTGTCCCGTAGTGCCCAGGGATGTGCAGGTTAGGGTGGATTGGCCGTGCTAAATTGTCCCGTAGTGCCCAGGGATGTGCGGGTTAGGGTGGGATTGGCCGTGCTAAATTGTCCCCGTAGTGCCCAGGGATGTGCAGGTTAGGGTGGGATTGACCGTGCTAAATTGTCCCGTAGTGCCCAGGGATGTGCAGGTTAGGGTGGGATTGACCGTGCTAAATTGTCCCCGTCGTGTCCAGGGATGTGCAGGTTAGGGTGGGATTGGCCGTGCTAAATTGTCCCCGTAGTGCCCAGGGAGGTACAGGTTAGGGTGGGATTGGCCGTGCTAAATTGTCCCCGTAGTGCCCAGGGAGGTACAGGTTAGGGTGGGATTGGCCGTGCTAAATTGTCCCCATAGTGCCCAGGGATGTGCAGGTTAGAGTGGGATTGGCCGTGCTAAATTGTCCCCGTAGTGCCCAGGGATGTGCAGGTTAGGGTGGGATTGGCCGTGCTAAATTGTCCCGTAGTGCCCAGGGATGTGCAGGTTAGGGTGGGATTGGCCGTGCTAAATTGTCCCGTAGTGCCCAGGGATGTACAGGTTAGGGTGGGATTGGCCGTGCTAAATTGTCCCCGTAGTGCCCAGGGCTGTGCAGAGTAGTGTGGATTGGCCGTGCTAAATTGTCCCCGTAGTGCCCCAGGGATGTGCAGGTTAGGGTGGGATTGCCCGTGCTAAATTGTCCCCATAGTGCCCCAGGGATGTGCAGGTTAGGGTGGGATTGGCCATGCTAAAATGTCCCCATAGTGCCCCAGGGATGTGCAGATTAGGGAGGGATTGACCGTGCTAAATTGTCCCATAGTGCCCAGGGATGTGCAGGTTAGGGTGGGATTGGCCGTGCTAAATTGTCTCCGTAGTGCCCAGGGATGTGCAGGTTAGGGTGGGATTGACCGTGCTAAATTGTCCCTGTAGTGCCCCAGGGATGTGCAGGTTAGGGTGGGATTGGCCGTGCTAAATTGTCCCCATAGTGCCCCAGGGATGTGCAGGTTAGGGTGGGATTGGCCGTGCTAAATTGTCCCGTAGTGCCCAGGGATGTGCAGGTTAGGGTGGGATTGGCCGTGCTAAATTGTCCCTGTAGTGCCCCAGGGATGTGCAGGTTAGGGTGGGATTGGCCGTGCTAAATTGTCCCCATAGTGCCCCAGGGAGGTGCAGGTTAGGGAGGGATTGACCGTGCTAAATTGTCCCATAGTGCCCAGGGATGTGCAGGTTAGGGTGGGATTGGCCGTGCTAAATTGTCCCTGTAGTGCCCCAGGGATGTGCAGGTTAGGGTGGGATTGGCCGTGCTAAATTGTCCCCATAGTGCCCCAGGGATGTGCAGGTTAGGGTGGGATTGGCCGTGCTAAATTGTCCCGTAGTGCCCAGGGATGTGCAGGTTAGGGTGGGATTGGCCGTGCTAAATTGTCCCCGTAGTGTCCAGGGATGTGCAGGTTAGGGTGGGATTGGCCGTGCTAAATTGTCCCGTAGTGCCCAGGGATGTGCAGGTTAGGGTGGGATTGGCCGTGCTAAATTGTCCCCGTAGTGCCCAGGGATGTGCAGGTTAGGGTGGGATTGGCCGTGCTAAATTGTCCCCGTAGTGCCCAGGGATGTGCAGGTTAGGGTGGGATTGACCGTGCTAAATTGTCCCGTAGTGCCCAGGGATGTGCAGGTTAGGGTGGATTGGCCGTGCTAAATTGTCCCGTAGTGCCCAGGGATGTGCGGGTTAGGGTGGGATTGGCCGTGCTAAATTGTCCCCGTAGTGCCCAGGGATGTGCAGGTTAGGGTGGGATTGACCGTGCTAAATTGTCCCGTAGTGCCCAGGGATGTGCAGGTTAGGGTGGGATTGACCGTGCTAAATTGTCCCCGTAGTGCCCCAGGGATGTGCAGGTTAGGGTGGGATTGGCCGTGCTAAATTGTCCCCATAGTGCCCCAGGGATGTGCAGGTTAGGGTGGGATTGGCCGTGCTAAATTGTCCCGTAGTGCCCAGGGATGTGCAGGTTAGGGTGGGATTGGCCGTGCTAAATTGTCCCTGTAGTGCCCCAGGGATGTGCAGGTTAGGGTGGGATTGGCCGTGCTAAATTGTCCCCATAGTGCCCCAGGGAGGTGCAGGTTAGGGAGGGATTGACCGTGCTAAATTGTCCCATAGTGCCCAGGGATGTGCAGGTTAGGGTGGGATTGGCCGTGCTAAATTGTCCCTGTAGTGCCCCAGGGATGTGCAGGTTAGGGTGGGATTGGCCGTGCTAAATTGTCCCCATAGTGCCCCAGGGATGTGCAGGTTAGGGTGGGATTGGCCGTGCTAAATTGTCCCGTAGTGCCCAGGGATGTGCAGGTTAGGGTGGGATTGGCCGTGCTAAATTGTCCCGTAGTGCCCAGGGATGTGCAGGTTAGGGTGGGATTGGCCGTGCTAAATTGTCCCCGTAGTGTCCAGGGATGTGCAGGTTAGGGTGGGATTGGCCGTGCTAAATTGTCCCGTAGTGCCCAGGGATGTGCAGGTTAGGGTGGGATTGGCCGTGCTAAATTGTCCCCGTAGTGCCCAGGGATGTGCAGGTTAGGGTGGGATTGGCCGTGCTAAATTGTCCCCGTAGTGCCCAGGGATGTGCAGGTTAGGGTGGGATTGACCGTGCTAAATTGTCCCGTAGTGCCCAGGGATGTGCAGGTTAGGGTGGATTGGCCGTGCTAAATTGTCCCGTAGTGCCCAGGGATGTGCGGGTTAGGGTGGGATTGGCCGTGCTAAATTGTCCCCGTAGTGCCCAGGGATGTGCAGGTTAGGGTGGGATTGACCGTGCTAAATTGTCCCGTAGTGCCCAGGGATGTGCAGGTTAGGGTGGGATTGACCATGCTAAATTGTCCCATAGTGCCCAGGGATGTGCAGGTTAGGGTGGGATTGGCTGTGCTAAATTGTCCCGTAGTGCCCATGGATGTGCAGGTTAGGGTGGGATTGGCCGTGCTAAATTGTCCCCGTAGTGCCCAGGGATGTGCAGGTTAGGGTGGGATTGACCGTGCTAAATTGTCCCGTAGTGCCCAGGGATGTGCAGATTAGGGTGGGATTGGCCGTGCTAAATTGTCCCCGTAGTGCCCAGGGATGTGCAGGTTAGGGTGGATTGGCCGTGCTAAATTGTCCCGTAGTGCCCAGGGATGTGCGGGTTAGGGTGGGATTGGCCGTGCTAAATTGTCCCCGTAGTGCCCAGGGATGTGCAGGTTAGGGTGGGATTGGCCGTGCTAAATTGTCCCGTAGTGCCCAGGGATGTGCAGGTTAGGGTGGGATTGACCATGCTAAATTGTCCTGTAGTGCCCAGGGATGTGCAGGTTAGGGTGGGATTGGCCGTGCTAAATTGTCCCGTAGTGCCCAGGGATGTGCAGGTTAGGGTGGGATTGGCCGTGCTAAATTGTCCCGTAGTGCCCAGGGATGTGCAGGTTAGGGTGGGATTGGCCGTGCTAAATTGTCCCGTAGTGCCCAGGGATGTGCAGGTTCGGGTGGGATTGGCCGTGCTAAATTGTCCCTGTAGTGCCCAGGGATGTGCGGGTAAGGGTGGGATTGGCCGTGCTAAATTGTCCCATAGTGCCCAGGGATGTGCAGGTTAGGGTGGGATTGACCGTGCTAAATTGTCCCGTAGTGCCCAGGGATGTGCAGGTTAGGGTGGGATTGACCATGCTAAATTGTCCTGTAGTGCCCAGGGATGTGCAGGTTAGGGTGGGATTGGCCGTGCTAAATTGTCCCCGTAGTGCCCAGGGATGTGCAGGTTAGGGTGGGATTGGCCGTGCTAAATTGTCCCGTAGTGCCCAGGGATGTGCAGGTTAGGGTGGGATTGGCCGTGCTAAATTGTCCCGTAGTGCCCAGGGATGTGCAGGTTAGGGTGGGATTGGCCGTGCTAAATTGTCCCGTAGTGCCCAGGGATGTGCAGGTTCGGGTGGGATTGGCCGTGCTAAATTGTCCCGTAGTGCCCAGGGATGTGCAGATTAGGGTTCGATTGGCCGTGCTAAATTGTCCCGTAGTGCCCAGGGATGTGCAGATTAGGGTGGGATTGGCCGTGCTAAATTGTCCCGTAGTGCCCAGGGATGTGCAGATTAGGGTGGGATTGGCCGTGCTAAATTGTCCCGTAGTGCCCAGGGATGTGCAGATTAGGGTGGGATTGGCCGTGCTAAATTGTCCCCGTAGTGCCCAGGGATGTGCAGATTAGGGTGGGATTGACCATGCTAAATTGTCCTGTAGTGCCCAGGGATGTGCAGGTTAGGGTGGGATTGGCCGTGCTAAATTGTCCCCGTAGTGCCCAGGGATGTGCAGGTTAGGGTGGGATTGGCCGTGCTAAATTGTCCCCGTAGTGCCCAGGGATGTGCAGGTTAGGGTGGGATTGGCCGTGCTAAATTGTCCCCGTAGTGCCCAGGGATGTGCAGGTTAGGGTGGGATTGGCCGTGCTAAATTGTCCCCGTAGTGCCCAGGGATGTGCAGATTAGGGTGGGATTGGCCGTGCTAAATTGTCCCCGTAGTGCCCAGGGATGTGCAGATTAGGGTGGGATTGGCCGTGCTAAATTGTCCCGTAGTGCCCAGGGATGTGCAGATTAGGGTGGGATTGGCCGTGCTAAATTGTCCCGTAGTGCCCAGGGATGTGCAGATTAGGGTGGGATTGGCCGTGCTAAATTGTCCCGTAGTGCCCAGGGATGTGCAGATTAGGGTGGGATTGGCCGTGCTAAATTGTCCCCGTAGTGCCCAGGGATGTGCAGATTAGGGTGGGATTGACCGTGCTAAATTGTCCCCGTAGTGCCCAGGGATGTGCAGGTTAGGGTGGGATTGGCTGTGCTAAATTGTCCTGTAGTGCCCAGGGATGTGCAGGTTAGGGTGGGATTGGCCGTGCTAAATTGTCCCCGTAGTGCCCAGGGGTGTGCAGGTTAGGGTGGGATTGGCCGTGCTAAATTGTCCCCGTAGTGCCCAGGGATGTGCAGGTTAGGGTGGGATTGTCCGTGCTAAATTGTCCCGTAGTGCCCAGGGATGTGCAGGTTAGGGTGGGATTGGCCGTGCTAAATTGTCCCATAGTGCCCAGGGATGTGCAGGTTAGGGTGGGATTGTCCGTGCTAAATTGTCCCGTAGTGCCCAGGGATGTGCGGGTTAGGGTGGGATTGGCCGTGCTAAATTGTCCTGTAGTGCCCAGGGATGTGCAGGTTAGGGTGGGATTGGCCGTGCTAAATTGTCCCCGTAGTGCCCAGGGATGTGCGGGTTAGGGTGGGATTGGCCGTGCTAAATTGTCCTGTAGTGCCCAGGGATGTGCAGGTTAGGGTGGGATTGGCCGTGCTAAATTGTCCCCGTAGTGCCCAGGGGTGTGCAGGTTAGGGTGGGATTGGCCGTGCTAAATTGTCCCCGTAGTGCCCAGGGGTGTGCAGGTTAGGGTGGGATTGGCCGTGCTAAATTGTCCCCGTAGTGCCCAGGGATGTGCAGGTTAGGGTGGGATTGGCCGTGCTAAATTGTCCCCATAGTGCCCAGGGATGTGCAGGTTAGGGTGGGATTGGCCGTGCTAAATTGTCCCGTAGTGCCCAGGGATGTGCAGGTTAGGGTGGGATTGTCCGTGCTAAATTGTCCCCGTAGTGCCCAGGGATGTGCAGGTTAGGGTGGGATTGGCCGTGCTAAATTGTCCCCGTAGTGCCCAGGGATGTGCAGGTTAGGGTGGGATTGGCCGTGCTAAATTGTCCCCGTAGTGCCCAGGGATGTGCAGGTTAGGGTGGGATTGTCCGTGCTAAATTGTCCCCGTAGTGCCCAGGGATGTGCAGGTTAGGGTGGGATTGGCCGTGCTAAATTGTCCCCGTAGTGCCCAGGGATGTGCAGGTTAGGGTGGGATTGGCCGTGCTAAATTGTCCCCGTAGTGCCCAGGGATGTGCAGGTTAGGGTGGGATTGGCCGTGCTAAATTGTCCCGTAGTGCCCAGGGATGTGCAGATTAGGGTGGGATTGGCCGTGCTAAATTGTCCCGTAGTGCCCAGGGATGTGCAGGTTAGGGTGGGATTGGCCGTGCTAAATTGTCCCGTAGTGCCCAGGGATGTGCAGGTTAGGGTGGGATTGGCCGTGGGGAAATGCAGGGTTATGGAATTGGGTTGTGGTACTCTCCAGAGAGTCGATGTGGACTCAATGTGTGAATGGCCTGCTCCCACACTGTCAGGTTTGTATATTTGTCTTGGTTTTTTCCTTCCCCATCTCTCTCTCTCTCTGTCTCTGTCTCTCTCTCTCTCTCTGTCTCTGTCTCTCCCTCTCTCTCTCTCTCTGTCTCTGTCTCTCTCTCTCTGTGTCTCTTTCTCAGTGCCCCCTCTTTCTGTTGCCCCCTCAATCTCTCTCTCTCGGTCTCTCTCTCTCTCTCTCTGTGTTTGTGTCTCTCTCTCTCTCCCTTTGTGTGTGTGTGTGTGTCTGTCTCTCAGTGCCCCCTCTCTCTGTCACACCGCTCCCCCCCTCCTCTCAGTCTCTGTCTCTCTCTCTCTCTCTCTGTGTCTCTCTGACACGCTCCCCCTCTCCATCTCTCCTCTGCACTGTCAGCTGTCTAACAGCGGACACAGGGTGATTTCACTGAGAAATTAGCTTGGGAAGTGCGTGCCCTGGGGAGAGGCAGTGCTGGTGAATTTATAAACCTGACCTGTCAGTCTCACACTGGACAGAATTAACACGATTTATGCAAAATTAAAATAACCAACTCTGTTTGCAAACTCTGTGGAGCTCTGCGGTGAATTCAGATGATTGCAGTCTGTGTTTCCCAGAGGGAATCTGATATTTATATAAACAGCACAGTGTGCTAAACAGTGCAGAGAGCAAAATACAATTAACTGCAGTAACTCCGAACCTTAGCCCGCTCAGACTGAGCTCAGGACTCGAGCAGCTTCACATTGGAATTAATTTGAGAAAGATTTGTTCACCATTTCCCTCCTTTCTCTCTCTCTCTCTCTCTCTGTCTCTCTCTCTGTCTGTCTCGCTGTCTCTCTCTGTGTCTGTCTCTCTCAGATTCTCTCTCTCTTTGTCTGTCTCTCTCTGTAGTTCCCTCTGTCTCTCTCCCTCTGTCTGTCTCTGTCTGTCTCTCTGTGTCTCTGCCTGTAGCTCTCTCTCTCAGTCTCTCTCTCTCTCTCTCTCAGTCTCTCTGTCTGTCTCTCTCTCTCTGAAGTTCCCTCTCTCTGTCTCTCTCCCTCAGTCTGTCTCTGTCTGTCTCTCTGTGTCTGTGTCTGTAGCTCTCTCTCTCGGTCTCTCTCTCTCTCTGTGTCTGTCTCGCTGTCTCTCTCTGTGTCTGCCTGTCTGTCTGTCTCTCTCTCATTCTCTCTCTCAGTCTTCTATGTTTCTTTCACTGTCTCTGTCTCTTTTTCTCTGTCCCTCATCCTGTACATGTCTCTCTATCTCTCAGTCTCTCTCTCTCTCTCCATCTCTCTGTCTCAGTCTCTTGGTGTCTCTCAGTCTCTCTCTCTCTCCCTTTTTCTCTGTCTTGCTCCCTCTGTGTCTCTCTTGGTCTCTGTCTCACTCTCAGTCTCTGTCAGTCTCTCTCTATCTCAGTCCCTGTCTCTCTCTCTCTCTCTCTCTCTGTTTCTCTGTCTCTCTCTTTCTTTCTCTGTGTCTCTCAGTGACTCTCTCTCTGTCCATCTCTTTTTCTCTCTCAGTCACAGTCACTCAGTCTCTCTCTCTCTCTCTCTTTCTCTGTCTCTCTGCCTCTCTCTCTCTCTTTCACTCTCTCTGTCTTTCTGTCTGTCTGACTCTCTCTCACAGATAGGGAGAGGGTGTAGGGGGCTCTCAGCATCTGACCCGCCACCCCGAGTTAGTTCACTGCCTGAGGCACACATCGATTCCACAATTTAATTAAAGTACAATCCGGCAGAGACTTTAAATAATTCATTGAACAAACTCCCTCAGCACTGACCCTCCCTCAGGGCCCAGTACCTCAGCACTGACCCTCCCACAGCACTGACCCTCCCACAGCACCCGCTCCCTCAGCACTGACCCTCCCTCAGGGCCCAGTACCTCAGCACTGACCCTCCCACAGCACTGACCCTCCCACAGCACCCGCTCCCTCAGCACTGACCCTCCCACAGCACCCACTCCCTCAGCACTGACCCTCCCACAGCACTGACCCTCCCACAGCACCCGCTCCCTCAGCACTGACCCTCCCACAGCACTGACCCTCCCTCAGCACTGACCCTCCCACAGCACCCGCTCCCTCAGCACTGACCCTCCCTCAGCACTGACCCTCCCTCAGCACTGACCCTCCCACAGCACCCACTCCCTCAGCACTGACCCTCCCACAGCACCCGCTCCCTCAGCACTGACCCTCCCTCAGCACCTGCTCCCTCAGCACTGACCCTCCCACAGCACCCACTCCCTCAGCACTGACCCTCCCACAGCACCCGCTCCCTCAGCACTGACCCTCCCACAGCACCCGCTCCCTCAGCACTGACCCTCCCACAGCACCCACTCCCTCAGCACTGACCCTCCCACAGCACCCACTCCCTCAGCACTGACCCTCCCACAGCACCCACTCCCTCAGCACTGACCCTCCCACAGCACCCGCTCCCTCAGCACTGACCCTCCCTCAGCACCTGCTCCCTCAGCACTGACCCTCCCACAGCACCCACTCCCTCAGCACTGACCCTCCCACAGCACCCGCTCCCTCAGCACTGACCCTCCCTCAGCACTGACCCTCCCACAGCACCCACTCCCTCAGCACCCACTCCCTCAGCACTGACCCTCCCACAGCACCCGCTCCCTCAGCACTGACCCTCCCTCAGCACCTGCTCCCTCAGCACTGACCCTCCCACAGCACCCGCTCCCTCAGCACTGACCCTCCCACAGCACCCACTCCCTCAGCACTGACCCTCCCACAGCACCCACTCCCTCAGCACTGACCCTCCCACAGCACTGACCCTCCCACAGCGCCCACTCCCTCAGCACTGACCCTCCCACTGCACCCTCTCCCTCAGCACTGACCCTCCCTCAGCACTGATCCTCCCACAGCGCCCACTCCCTCAGCACTGACCCTCCCACTGCACCCTCTCCCTCAGCACTGACCCTCCCTCAGCACTGACCCTCCCACAGCACCCACTCCCTCAGCACTGACCCTCCCACAGCACTGACCCTCCCACAGCGCCCACTCCCACAGCACTGACCCTCCCTCAGCCCCCACTCCCTCAGCACTGACCCTCTGACATGCAGCATGTATTCCTGAGTGGAGGCCATTCGTCCCCACTATCCCAGCCCCAGCCCGTGACTGGGAGGTTTCCACCAGTGCGACCTGCAGTCTCGCTGTATCTTAATCTTACTACAACTCGGTTAAGCTCTGATAAGATTATGTTTGTGAT
>NW_028270320.1:65000-67500 GCF_037043375.1 Chiloscyllium plagiosum | reverse complement strand
TATAGAGAGAGATAGACAGACAGACAGACCGGATAGAGGTATAGAGAGAGAGCGACAGATAGAGGTACAGCGAGAGAGAGAGACAGACAGATAGAGGTACTGACAAAGAGAGAGACAGATAGGGGTATAGAGAGAGAGAGACAGATAGAGGTATAGAGAGAGACAGACAGATAGAGGTATCGAGAGAGAGAGCGACAGATAGAGGTACAGAGAGAGAGAGAGAGAGACAGAGAGGGGTATAGAGAGAGAGAGACAGATAGAGGTGTAGAGAGAGAGAGCGACAGATAGAGGTACAGAGAGAGAGAGAGACAGATAGGGGTATAGAGAGAGACAGACAGATAGAGGTACAGAGAGAGAGACAGATAGAGGTATAGAGAGAGACAGACAGATAGAGGTACAGAGAGAGAGAGAGACAGACAGATGGAGGTACAGAGAGAGAGAGAGAGACAGATAGAGGTATAGAGATAGAGAGACAGCCAGATAGAGGTATATATATAGAGATAGAGACAGATAGAGGTATAGAGAGAGAGAGACAGATAGAGGTATAGAGAGACAGACAGATAGAGGTATAGAGAGAGACAGACAGATGGAGGCACAGAGAGAGAGAGAGACAGATAGAGGTATAGAGATAGAGAGACAGACAGATAGAGGTATATATATAGAGATAGAGACAGATAGAGGTATAGAGAGAGAGAGACAGATAGAGGTATAGAGAGAGACAGATAGAGGTATACATATATATAGAGAGAGAGACAAACAGAGGTATAGTGAGAGACAGATAGAGGTATATATAGAGAGAGAGAGAGATAGAGGTATAGAGAGAGAGAGACAGATAGAGGTATATATATATAGAGAGAGAGACAGATAGAGGTATAGAGAGAGACAGATAGAGGTATAGAGAGAGAGAGAGAGCAGATAGAGGTACAGAGAGAGAGAGACAGATAGAGGTATAGAGAGAGAGACAGTTAGAGGTATAGAGAGACAGACAGATAGAGGTATATATATATAGAGAGAGACAGGTAGAGGTATAGAGAGAGACAGATAGAGGTATATATAGAGAGTGAGAGAGACAGACAGAGGTACAGAGAAAGAGACAGATAGAGGTATATATATATATAGAGAGAGAGAGAGAAAGAGACAGATAGAGGTATAGAGAGAGAGTGACAGATAGAGGTACAGAGAGAGACAGATAGAGGTATAGAGAGAGACAGACAGACAGATAGAGGTATAGAGAGAGAGCGCAACAGATAGAGGTACAGAGAGAGAGACAGATAGAGGTACAGAGAGAGAGAGAGACAGATAGAGGTACAGAGAGAGAGAGAGGGAGAGACAGATAGAGGTACAGAGAGAGAGAGAGACAGATAGAGGTACAGAGAGAGAGAGAGGGAGAGACTGATAGAGGTATAGAGAGAGAGAGACAGATAAAGGTATAGAGAGAGAGAGACAGACAGAGGTATATATACATAGAGATCGAGCCAGATAGAGGTATATATAGAGAGAGACAGATAGAGGTATATAGAGAGAGACAGATAGAGGTATAGAGGGAGAGAGACAGATAGAGGTATAGAGAGAGACAGACAGACAGATAGAGGTACAGAGAGAGAGAGACAGACAGATAGAGGTATATATACATAGAGATCGAGCCAGATAGAGGTATATATAGAGAGAGACAGATAGAGGTATATAGAGAGAGACAGATAGAGGTATAGAGAGAGAGAGACAGATAGAGGTACAGAGAGAGAGAGAGAGACAGATAGAGGTACAGAGAGAGAGAGAGAGACAGATAGAGGTATATATATATAGAGAGAGAGAGACAGATAGAGGTATAGAGAGAGAGACAGATAGAGGTATAGAGAGAGAGAGAGACTGATAGAGGTACAGAGAGAGAGACAGATAGAGGTACAGAGAGAGAGACAGATAGAGGTATAGAGAGAGAGAGACAGATAGAGGTATAGAGAGAGAGAGAGACTGATAGAGGTACAGAGAGAGAGACAGATAGAGGTATAGAGAGAGAGACAGATAGAGGTATAGAGAGAGAGAGAGACTGATAGAGGTACAGAGAGAGAGAGACAGATAGAGGTACAGAGAGAGAGACAGATAGAGGTATAGAGAGAGAGAGAGACTGATAGAGGTACAGAGAGAGAGACAGATAGAGGTATAGAGAGAGAGAGAGACTGATAGAGGTACAGAGAGAGAGACAGATAGAGGTATAGAAAGAGAGAGAGACAGATAGAGGTATAGAGAGAGAGACAGATAAAGGTATAGAGAGAGAGAGACAGATAAAGGTACAGAGAGAGAGAGAGAGACAGATAGAGGTATAGAGAGAGAGAGACAGATAGAGGTATAAAGAGAGAGACAGATAGAGGTATAGAGAGAGAGAGAGACAGATAGAGGTATATAGAGAGAGACAGATAGAGGTATAGAGAGAGACAGATAGAGGTATAGAGAGAGACTGATAGAGGTACAGAGAGAGAGACAGATAGAGGTATAGAGAGAGAGA
>NW_028270320.1:0-62500 GCF_037043375.1 Chiloscyllium plagiosum | reverse complement strand
GAGGTATAGAGAGAGAAAGAGACATATAGAGGTACAGAGAGAGAGAGACAGATAGAGGTATAGAGAGAGAAAGAGACATATAGAGGTACAGAGAGAGAGAGACAGATAGAGGTATAGAGAGAGAAAGAGACATATAGAGGTACAGAGAGAGACAGACAGACAGATAGAGGTATACAGAGAGAAAGAGACATATAGAGGTACAGAGAGAGAGAGAGAGAGACAGATAGAGGTATAGAGAGAGAAAGAGACATATAGAGGTACAGAGAGAGAGAGACAGATAGAGGTATACAGAGAGAAAGAGACATATAGAGGTACAGAGAGAGAGAGAGAGAGACAGACAGATAGAGGTATAGAGAGAGAAAGAGACATATAGAGGTACAGAGAGAGAGAGAGACAGATAGAGGTATACAGAGAGAGAGGTATATATATATATATATATAGAGAGAGAGAGACAGATAGAGGTATATATATAGAGAGAGAGAGACAGATAGAGGTTGATATATAGAGAGAGAGACAGACAGAGGTATACAGAGACAGATAGAGGTATATATATATAGAGAGAGAGACAGATAGAGGTTTATATATAGAGAGAGAGACAGACAGGTATACAGAGAGACAGATAGAGGTATATATATATATAGAGAGAGAGACAGATAGAGGTTTATATATATAGAGAGAGACAGACAGAGGTATACAGAGACAGATAGAGGTATATATAGAGAGAGATAGAGGTACAGAGAGAGAGAGACAGATAGAGGTATACAGAGAGACAGATAGAGATATATATATATATAGAGAGAGAGACAGATAGAGGTTTATATATAGAGAGAGAGACAGACAGAGGTATACAGAGACAGATAGAGGTATATATATAGAGAGAGATAGAGGTACAGAGAGAGAGAGACAGATAGAGGTATATATATAGAGAGAGAGATAGAGGTACAGAGAGAGAGAGACAGATAGAGGTACAGAGAGAGGGAGAGATAGAGGTACAGAGAGAGAGAGACAGATAGAGGTACAGAGAGAGAGAGACAGATAGAGGTACAGAGAGAGGGAGAGATAGAGGTACAGAGAGAGAGAGACAGATAGAGGTATAGAGAGAGAGAGACAGATAGAGGTACAGAGAGAGAGACAGACAGATAAAGGTATAGAGAGAGAGAGAGACTGATAGAGTTATAGATAGAAACAGATAGAGGTACAGAGAGAGAGAGAGACAGATAGAGGTATAGAGAGAGACAGATAGAGGTATAGAGAGAGACAGATAGAGGTACAGAGAGAGAGAGACAGTTAGAGGTACAGAGAGAGAGAGACAGTTAGAGGTATAGAGAGAGAGAGACAGATAGAGGTATAGAGAGAGAGAGACAGATAGAGGTAAAGAGAGAGAGAGACAGATAGAGGTACAGAGAGTGAGAGACAGATAGAGGTACAGAGAGAGGGAGAGATAGAGGTACAGAGAGAGAGAGACAGATAGAGGTATAGAGAGAGAGAGACAGATAGAGGTACAGAGAGAGAGACAGACAGATAAAGGTATAGAGAGAGAGAGAGACTGATAGAGTTATAGATAGAAACAGATAGAGGTACAGAGAGAGAGAGAGACAGATAGAGGTATAGAGAGAGACAGATAGAGGTACAGAGAGAGAGAGACAGTTAGAGGTACAGAGAGAGAGAGACAGTTAGAGGTACAGAGAGAGAGAGACAGTTAGAGGTATAGAGAGAGAGAGACAGATAGAGGTAAAGAGAGAGAGAGACAGATAGAGGTACAGAGAGAGAGAGAGACAGATAGAGGTACAGAGAGAGAGAGACAGTTAGAGGTATAGAGAGAGAGAGACAGATAGAGGTAAAGAGAGAGAGAGACAGATAGAGGTAAAGAGAGAGAGACACACACACAGAGACAGAGAAAGAGAGATACAGGAGGAACAGAGACCAACAAATATTGGGAGACAGAGAGAAACAGGGAGAGAGATAGGGACGGTGTAGAGGGAGCTTTACTCTGTATCTAACCCCCTGTCCCTGGGAGTGGGGGACGGTGTAGAGGAGCTTTACTCTGTATCTAACCCCCTGTCCCTGGGAGTGGGGGACGGTGTAGAGGGAGCTTTACTCTGTATCTAACCCCCTGTCCCTGGGAGTGGGGGATGGTGTAGAGAGAGCTTTACCCTGTATCTAACCCCCTGTCCCTGGGAGTGGGGGACAGTGTAGAGGGAGCTTTACTCTGTTTCTAACCCCCTGTCACTGGGAGTGGGGGGACGGTGTAGAGGGAGCTTTACTCTGTATCTAACCCCCTGTCCCTGGGAGTGGGGGACGGTGTAGAGGAGTCGGGGGACGGCGTAGGGGAGTGGGGGGGATGGTGTAGGGGAGTGGGGGATGGTGTAGGGGAGTGGGGGACGGTGTAGGGGAGTGGGGGGTGGTGTAGGGGAGTGGGGGACGGTGTAGGGGAGTGGGGGATGGTGTAGGGGAGTGGGGGACGGTGTAGGGGAGTGGGGGGGACGGTGTAGGGGAGTGGGGGGACGGTGTAGGGGAGTGGGGGATGGTGTAGGGGAGTGGGGGACGGTGTAGGGGAGTGGGGGGTGGTGTAGGGGAGTGGGGGACGGTGTAGGGGAGTGGGGGATGGTGTAGGGGAGTGGGGGACGGTGTAGGGGAGTGGGGGGGACGGTGTAGGGGAGTGGGGGGACGGTGTAGGGGAGTGGGGGATGGTGTAGGGGAGTGGGGGATGGTGTAGGGGAGTGGGGGATGGTGTAGGGGAGTGGGGGGGATGGTGTAGGGGAGTGGGGGGTGGTGTAGGGGAGTGGGGGGGATGGTGTAGGGGAGTGGGGGACGGTGTAGGGGAGTGGGGGATGGTGTAGGGGAGTGGGGGATGGTGTAGGGGAGTGGGGGGGATGGTGTAGGGGAGTGGGGGGTGGTGTAGGGGAGTGGGGGATGGTGTAGGGGAGTGGGGGGACGGTGTAGGGGAGTGGGGGACGGTGTAGGGGAGTGGGGGATGGTGTAGGGGAGTGGGGGACGGTGTAGGGGAGTGGGGGGTGGTGTAGGGGAGTGGGGGACGGTGTAGGGGAGTGGGGGGACGGTGTAGGGGAGTGGGGGGACGGTGTAGGGGAGTGGGGGGACGGTGTAGGGGAGTGGGGGATGGTGTAGGGGAGTGGGGGGGACGGTGTAGGGGAGTGGGGGACAGTGTAGGGGAGTGGGGGATGGTGTAGGGGAGTGGGGGGGACGGTGTAGGGGAGTGGGGGGATGGTGTAGGGGAGTGGGGGACAGTGTAGGGGAGTGGGGGACGGTGTAGGGGAGTGGGGGATGGTGTAGGGGAGTGGGGGATGGTGTAGGGGAGTGGGGGACGGTGTAGGGGAGTGGGGGATGGTGTAGGGGAGTGGGGGGGACGGTGTAGGGGAGTGGGGGACGGTGTAGGGGAGTGGGGGATGGTGTAGGGGAGTGGGGGACGGTGTAGGGGAGTGGGGGACGGTGTAGGGGAGTGGGGGACGGTGTAGGGGAGTGGGGGATGGTGTAGGGGAGTGGGGGACAGTGTAGGGGAGTGGGGGATGGTGTAGGGGAGTTGGGGACGGTGTAGGGGAGTGGGGGATGGTGTAGGGGAGTGGGGGGGACGGTGTAGGGGAGTGGGGGGGGGTGGTGTAGGGGAGTGGGGGATGGTGTAGGGGAGTGGGGGATGGTGTAGGGGAGAGGGGGATGGTGTAGGGGAGTGGGGGATGGTGTAGGGGAGTGGGGGGGACGGTGTAGGGGAGTGGGGGATGGTGTAGGGGAGTGGGGGATGGTGTAGGGGAGTGGGGGATGGTGTAGGGGAGTGGGGGGGATGGTGTAGGGGAGTGGGGGGGACGGTGTAGGGGAGTGGGGGACAGTGTAGGGGAGTGGGGGATGGTGTAGGGGAGTTGGGGACGGTGTAGGGGAGTGGGGGATGGTGTAGGGGAGTGGGGGGGACGGTGTAGGGGAGTGGGGGATGGTGTAGGGGAGTGGGGGATGGTGTAGGGGAGTGGGGGATGGTGTAGGGGAGTGGGGGGGACGGTGTGGGGGAGTGGGGGATGGTGTAGGGGAGTGGGGGATGGTGTAGGGGAGTGGGGGATGGTGTGGGGTTTTGGGGGACGGTGTAGGGGAGTGGGGGGTGGTGTAGGGGAGTGGGGGATGGTGTAGGGGAGTGGGGGATGGTTTAGGGGAGTGGGGGATGGTGTGGGGGAGTGGGGGACGGTGTAGGGGAGTGGGGGACGGTGTAGGGGAGTGGGGGACGGTGTAGGGGAGTGGGGGGGATGGTGTAGGGGAGTGGGGGGACGGTGTAGGGGAGTGGGGGACGGTGTAGGGGAGTGGGGGATGGTGTAGGGGAGTGGGGGGACGGTGTAGGGGAGTGGGGGATGGTGTAGGGGAGTGGGGGGGACGGTGTAGGGGAGTGGGGGGGACGGTGTAGGGGAGTGGGGGATGGTGTAGTGGAGTGGGGGGCGGTGTAGGGGAGTGGGGGGACGGTGTAGGGGAGTGGGGGACGGTGTAGGGGAGTGGGGGGACGGTGTAGGGGAGTGGGGGGGACGGTGTAGGGGAGTGGGGGGATGGTGTAGGGGAGTGGGGGATGGTGTAGGGGAGTGGGGGATGGTGTAGGGGAGTGGGGGGGACGGTGTAGGGGAGTGGGGGGATGGTGTAGGGGAGTGGGGGGATGGTGTAGGGGAGTGGGGGGGACGGTGTAGTGGAGTGGGGGATGGTGTAGGGGAGTGGGGGGATGGTGTAGGGGAGTGGGGGATGGTGTAGGGGAGTGGGGGACGGTGTAGGGGAGTGGGGGGGACGGTGTAGGGGAGTGGGGGATGGTGTAGGGGAGTGGGGGGTGGTGTAGGGGAGTGGGGGATGGTGTAGGGGAGTGGGGGACGGTGTAGGGGAGTGGGGGGGACGGTGTAGGGGAGTGGGGGACGGTGTAGGGGAGTGGGGGATGGTGTAGGGGAGTGGGGGACTGTGTAGGGGAGTGGGGGATGGTGTAGGGGAGTGGGGGGTGGTGTAGGGGAGTGGGGGATGGTGTAGGGGAGTGGGGGACGGTGTAGGGGAGTGGGGGACGGTGTAGGGGAGTGGGGGGACGGTGTAGGGGAGTGGGGGGGACGGTGTAGGGGAGTGGGGGATGGTGTAGGGGAGTGGGGGGTGGTGTAGGGGAGTGGGGGATGGTGTAGGGGAGTGGGGGACGGTGTAGGGGAGTGGAGGGTGGTGTAGGGGAGTGGGGGACGGTGTAGGGGAGTGGGGAATGGTGTAGGGGAGTGGGGGACGGTGTAGGGGAGTGGGGGATGGTGTAGGGGAGTGGGGGACTGTGTAGGGGAGTGGGGGATGGTGTAGGGGAGTGGGGGGTGGTGTAGGGGAGTGGGGGGTGGTGTAGGGGAGTGGGGGACGGTGTAGGGGAGTGGGGGGTGGTGTAGGGGAGTGGGGGACGGTGTAGGGGAGTGGGGAATGGTGTAGGGGAGTGGGGGGTGGTGTAGGGGAGTGGGGGACGGTGTAGGGGAGTGGGGAATGGTGTAGGGGAGTGGGGGGACGGTGTGGGGGAGTGGGGGGTGGTGTAGGGGAGTGAGGGGTGGTGTAGGGGAGTGGGGGACGGTGTAGGGGAGTGGGGGGTGGTGTAGGGGAGTGGGGGACGGTGTAGGGGAGTGGGGAATGGTGTAGGGGAGTGGGGGACGGTGTAGGGGAGTGGGGGGTGGTGTAGGGGAGTGGGGGATGGTGTAGGGGAGTGGGGGACGGTGTAGGGGAGTGGGGGATGGTGTAGGGGAGTGGGGGGGACGTTGTAGGGGAGTGGGGGACGGTGTAGGGGAGTGGGGGTGGTGTAGGGGAGTGGGGGACGGTGTAGGGGAGTGGGGGATGGTGTAGGGGAGTGGGGGGATGGTGTAGGGGAGTGGGGGACGGTGTAGGGGAGTGGGGGGACGGTGTAGGGGAGTGGGGGATGGTGTAGGGGAGTGGGGGGACGGTGTAGGGGAGTGGGGGGTGGTGTAGGGGAGTGGGGGACGGTGTAGGGGAGTGGGGGGACGGTGTAGGGGAGTGGGGGGACGGTGTAGGGGAGTGGGGGGACGGTGTAGGGGAGTGGGGGGTGGTGTAGGGGAGTGGGGGGCGGTGTAGGGGAGTGGGGGGGACGGTGTAGGGGAGTGGGGGGGACGGTGTAGGAGAGTGGGGGGGACGGTGTAGGGGAGTGGGGGGTGGTGTAGGGGAGTGGGGGGGACGGTGTAGGGGAGTGGGGGACGGTGTAGGGGAGTGGGGGTGGTGTAGGGGAGTGGGGGACGGTGTAGGGGAGTGGGGGATGGTGTAGGGGAGTGGGGGGATGGTGTAGGGGAGTGGGGGGACGGTGTAGGGGAGTGGGGGGTGGTGTAGGGGAGTGGGGGACGGTGTAGGGGAGTGGGGGGTGGTGTAGGGGAGTGGGGGATGGTGTAGGGGAGTGGGGGGTGGTGTAGGGGAGTGGGGGATGGTGTAGGGGAGTGGGGGGTGGTGTAGGGGAGTGGGGGACGGTGTAGGGGAGTGGGGGACGGTGTAGGGGAGTGGGGGACGGTGTAGGGGAGTGGGGGACGGTGTAGGGGAGTGGGGGATGGTGTAGGGGAGTGGGGGGTGGTGTAGGGGAGTGGGGGATGGTGTAGGGGAGTGGGGGATGGTGTAGGGGAGTGGGGGATGGTGTAGGGGAGTGGGGGATGGTGTAGGGGAGTGGGGGATGGTGTAGGGGAGTGGGGGGTGGTGTAGGGGAGTGGGGGGTGGTGTAGGGGAGTGGGGGACGGTGTAGGGGAGTGGGGGGTGGTGTAGGGGAGTGGGGGGTGGTGTAGGGGAGTGGGGGGTGGTGTAGGGGAGTGGGGGATGGTGTAGGGGAGTGGGGGGTGGTGTAGGGGAGTGGGGGATGGTGTAGGGGAGTGGGGGATGGTGTAGGGGAGTGGGGGATGGTGTAGGGGAGTGGGGGGTGGTGTAGGGGAGTGGGGGGTGGTGTAGGGGAGTGGGGGACGGTGTAGGGGAGTGGGGGACGGTGTAGGGGAGTGGGGGACGGTGTAGGGGAGTGGGGGATGGTGTAGGGGAGTGGGGGGTGGTGTAGGGGAGTGGGGGGTGGTGTAGGGGAGTGGGGGGTGGTGTAGGGGAGTGGGGGATGGTGTAGGGGAGTGGGGGGTGGTGTAGGGGAGTGGGGGATGGTGTAGGGGAGTGGGGGGTGGTGTAGGGGAGTGGGGGATGGTGTAGGGGAGTGGGGGGTGGTGTAGGGGAGTGGGGGGGACGGTGTAGGGGAGTGGGGGGTGGTGTAGGGGAGTGGGGGATGGTGTAGGGGAGTGGGGGGTGGTGTAGGGGAGTGGGGGGTGGTGTAGGGGAGTGGGGGATGGTGTAGGGGAGTGGGGGGTGGTGTAGGGGAGTGGGGGATGGTGTAGGGGAGTGGGGGGACGGTTTAGGGGAGTGGGGGACGGTGAAGGGGAGTGGGGGATGGTGTAGGGGAGTGGGGGGTGGTGTAGGGGAGTGGGGGGTGGTGTAGGGGAGTGGGGGACGGTGTAGGGGAGTGGGGGGTGGTGTAGGGGAGTGGGGGATGGTGTAGGGGAGTGGGGGGGACGGTGTAGGGGAGTGGGGGGACGGTGTAGGGGAGTGGGGGATGGTGTAGGGGAGTGGGGGATGGTGTAGGGGAGTGGGGGATGGTGTAGGGGAGTGGGGGGGATGGTGTAGGGGAGTGGGGGGTGGTGTAGGGGAGTGGGGGGGATGGTGTAGGGGAGTGGGGGACGGTGTAGGGGAGTGGGGGATGGTGTAGGGGAGTGGGGGATGGTGTAGGGGAGTGGGGGGGATGGTGTAGGGGAGTGGGGGGTGGTGTAGGGGAGTGGGGGATGGTGTAGGGGAGTGGGGGGACGGTGTAGGGGAGTGGGGGACGGTGTAGGGGAGTGGGGGATGGTGTAGGGGAGTGGGGGACGGTGTAGGGGAGTGGGGGGTGGTGTAGGGGAGTGGGGGACGGTGTAGGGGAGTGGGGGGACGGTGTAGGGGAGTGGGGGGACGGTGTAGGGGAGTGGGGGGACGGTGTAGGGGAGTGGGGGATGGTGTAGGGGAGTGGGGGGGACGGTGTAGGGGAGTGGGGGGATGGTGTAGGGGAGTGGGGGATGGTGTAGGGGAGTGGAGGATGGTGTAGGGGAGTGGGGGACGGTGTAGGAGAGTGGGGGACGGTGTAGGGGAGTGGGGGATGGTGTAGGGGAGTGGGGGGGACGGTGTAGGGGAGTGGGGGACGGTGTAGGGGAGTGGGGGATGGTGTAGGGGAGTGGGGGACGGTGTAGGGGAGTGGGGGATGGTGTAGGGGAGTGGGGGGGACGGTGTAGGGGAGTGGGGGACGGTGTAGGGGAGTGGGGGACAGTGTAGGGGAGTGGGGGATGGTGTAGGGGAGTGGGGGGATGGTGTAGGGGAGTGGGGGGTGGTGTAGGGGAGTGGGGGGTGGTGTAGGGGAGTGGGGGACGGTGTAGGGGAGTGGGGGATGGTGTAGGGGAGTGGGGGGATGGTGTAGGGGAGTGGGGGGTGGTGTAGGGGAGTGGGGGGTGGTGTAGGGGAGTGGGGGACGGTGTAGGGGAGTGGGGGACGGTGTAGGGGAGTGGGGGACGGTGTAGGGGAGTGGGGGACGGTGTAGGGGAGTGGGGGATGGTGTAGGGGAGTGGGGGACAGTGTAGGGGAGTGGGGGATGGTGTAGGGGAGTTGGGGACGGTGTAGGGGAGTGGGGGATGGTGTAGGGGAGTGGGGGGGACGGTGTAGGGGAGTGGGGGGGGGTGGTGTAGGGGAGTGGGGGATGGTGTAGGGGAGTGGGGGATGGTGTAGGGGAGAGGGGGATGGTGTAGGGGAGTGGGGGATGGTGTAGGGGAGTGGGGGGGACGGTGTAGGGGAGTGGGGGATGGTGTAGGGGAGTGGGGGATGGTGTAGGGGAGTGGGGGATGGTGTAGGGGAGTGGGGGGGATGGTGTAGGGGAGTGGGGGGGACGGTGTAGGGGAGTGGGGGACAGTGTAGGGGAGTGGGGGATGGTGTAGGGGAGTTGGGGACGGTGTAGGGGAGTGGGGGATGGTGTAGGGGAGTGGGGGGGACGGTGTAGGGGAGTGGGGGATGGTGTAGGGGAGTGGGGGACGGTGTAGGGGAGTGGGGGACGGTGTAGGGGAGTGGGGGACGGTGTAGGGGAGTGGGGGATGGTGTAGGGGAGTGGGGGACGGTGTAGGGGAGTGGGGGGATGGTGTAGGGGAGTGGGGGGACGGTGTAGGGGAGTGGGGGGATGGTGTAGGGGAGTGGGGGACGGTGTAGGGGAGTGGGGGGATGGTGTAGGGGAGTGGGGGACGGTGTAGGGGAGTGGGGGGATGGTGTAGGGGAGTGGGGGACGGTGTAGGGGAGTGGGGGGATGGTGTAGGGGAGTGGGGGACGGTGTAGGGGAGTGGGGGGATGGTGTAGGGGAGTGGGGGGACGGTGTAGGGGGGTGGGGGGGATGGTGTAGGGGAGTGGGGGACGGTGTAGGGGAGTGGGGGGTGGTGTAGGGGAGTGGGGGATGGTGTAGGGGAGTGGGGGGATGGTGTAGGGGAGTGGGGGACGGTGTAGGGGAGTGGGGGATGGTGTAGGGGAGTGGGGGGATGGTGTAGGGGAGTGGGGGATGGTGTAGGGGAGTGGGGGATGGTGTAGGGGAGTGGGGGATGGTGTAGGGGAGTGGGGGATGGTGTAGGGGAGTGGGGGATGGTGTAGGGGAGTGGGGGACGGTGTAGGGGAGTGGGGGATGGTGTAGGGGAGTGGGGGATGGTGTAGGGGAGTGGGGGATGGTGTAGGGGAGTGGGGGATGGTGTAGGGGAGTGGGGGACGGTGTAGGGGAGTGGGGGGACTGTGTAGGGGATTGGGGGATGGTGTAGGGGAGTGGGGGACGGTGTAGGGGAGTGGGGGATGGTGTAGGGGAGTGGGGGGATGGTGTAGGGGAGTGGGGGGTGGTGTAGGGGAGTGGGGGGATGGTGTAGGGGAGTGGGGGTGGTGTAGGGGAGTGGGGGACGGTGTAGGGGAGTGGGGGATGGTGTAGGGGAGTGGGGGACGGTGTAGGGGAGTGGGGGTGGTGTAGGGGAGTGGGGGACGGTGTAGGGGAGTGGGGGATGGTGTAGGGGAGTGGGGGACGGTGTAGGGGAGTGGGGGATAGTGTAGGGGAGTGGGGGACGGTGTAGGGGAGTGGGGGACGGTGTAGGGGAGTGGGGGATGGTGTAGGGGAGTGGGGGACGGTGTAGGGGAGTGGGGGGGATGGTGTAGGGGAGTGGGGGACGGTGTAGGGGAGTGGGGGATGGTGTAGGGGAGTGGGGGACGGTGTAGGGGAGTGGGGGACGGTGTAGGGGAGTGGGGGATGGTGTAGGGGAGTGGGGGACGGTGTAGGGGAGTGGGGGACGGTGTAGGGGAGTGGGGGACGGTGTAGGGGAGTGGGGGGGACGGTGTAGGGGAGTGGGGGATGGTGTAGGGGAGTGGGGGACGGTGTAGGGGAGTGGGGGATGGTGTAGGGGAGTGGGGGATGGTGTAGGGGAGTGGGGGGTGGTGTAGGGGAGTGGGGGATGGTGTAGGGGAGTGGGGGATGGTGTAGGGGAGTGGGGGATGGTGTAGGGGAGTGGGGGGTGGTGTAGGGGAGTGGGGGATGGTGTAGGGGAGTGGGGGGTGGTGTAGGGGAGTGGGGGGATGGTGTAGGGGAGTGGGGGGTGGTGTAGGGGAGTGGGGGACGGTGTAGGGGAGTGGGGGGATGGTGTAGGGGAGTGGGGGGTGGTGTAGGGGAGTGGGGGATGGTGTAGGGGAGTGGGGGATGGTGTAGGGGAGTGGGGGATGGTGTAGGGGAGTGGGAGGTGGTGTAGGGGAGTGGGGGATGGTGTAGGGGAGTGGGGGATGGTGTAGGGGAGTGGGGGGATGGTGTAGGGGAGTGGGGGATGGTGTAGGGGAGTGGGGGATGGTGTAGGGGAGTGGGGGGTGGTGTAGGGGAGTGGGGGACGGTGTAGGGGAGTGGGGGGGACGGTGTAGGGGAGTGGGGGACGGTGTAGGGGAGTGGGGGATGGTGTAGGGGAGTGGGGGGTGGTGTAGGGGAGTGGGGGACGGTGTAGAGGAGTGGGGGACGGTGTAGGGGAGTGGGGGACGGTGTAGGGGAGTGGGGGGTGGTGTAGGGGAGTGGGGGGTGGTGTAGGGGAGTGGGGGTGGTGTAGGGGAGTGGGGGATGGTGTAGGGATGTGGGGGATGGTGTAGGGGAGTGGGGGACGGTGTAGGGGAGTGGGGGGGACGGTGTAGGTGAGTGGGGGATGGTGTAGGGGAGTGGGGGATGGTGTAGGGGAGTGGGGGACGGTGTAGGGGAGTGGGGGGGACGGTGTAGGGGAGTGGGGGACGGTGTAGGGCAGTGGGGGGTGGTGTAGGGGAGTGGGGGGGATGGTGTAGGGGAGTGGGGGACGGTGTAGGGGAGTGGGGGATGGTGTAGGGGAGTGGGGGATGGTGTAGGGGAGTGGGGGACGGTGTAGGGGAGTGGGGGACGGTGTAGGGGAGTGGGGGGACGGTGTAGGTGAGTGGGGGGTGGTGTAGGGGAGTGGGGGACGGTGTAGGGGAGTGGGGGGACGGTGTAGGGGAGTGGGGGGATGGTGTAGGGGAGTGGGGGACGGTGTAGGGGAGTGGGGGACGGTGTAGGGGAGTGGGGGGATGGTGTAGGGGAGTGGGGGGACGGTGTAGGGGAGTGGGGGACGGTGTAGGGGAGTGGGGGACGGTGTAGGGGAGTGGGGGGGACGGTGTAGGGGAGTGGGGGACGGTGTAGGGGAGTGGGGGGATGGTGTAGGGGAGTGGGGGATGGTGTAGGGGAGTGGGGGGATGGTGTAGGGGAGTGGGGGATGGTGTAGGGGAGTGGGGGGATGGTGTAGGGGAGTGGGGGATGGTGTAGGGGAGTGGGGGACGGTGTAGGGGAGTGGGGGATGGTGTAGGGGAGTGGGGGACGGTGTAGGGGAGTGGGGGACGGTGTAGGGGAGTGGGGGACGGTGTAGGGGAGTGGGGGATGGTGTAGGGGAGTGGGGGATGGTGTAGGGGAGTGGGGGGACGGTGTAGGGGAGTGTGGGGGACGGTGTAGGGGAGTGGGGGATGGTGTAGGGGAGTGGGGGATGGTGTAGGGGAGTGGGGGATGGTGTAGGGGAGTGGGGGGACGGTGTAGGGGAGTGGGGGACGGTGTAGGGGAGTGGGGGGGATGGTGTAGGGGAGTGGGGGATGGTGTAGGGGAGTGGGGGACGGTGTAGGGGAGTGGGGGACGGTGTAGGGGAGTGGGGGACGGTGTAGGGGAGTGGGGGTTTTGTAGGGGAGTGGGGGACGGTGTGGGGAGTGGGGGGACGGTGTAGGGGAGTGGGGGACGGTGTAGGGGAGTGGGGGACGGTGTAGGGGAGTGGGGGGTGGTGTAGGGGAGTGGGGGATGGTGTAGGGGAGTGGGGGACGGTGTAGGGGAGTGGGGGATGGTGTAGGGGAGTGGGGGGTGGTGTAGGGGAGTGGGGGGTGGTGTAGGGGAGTGGGGGACGGTGTAGGGGAGTGGGGGACGGTGTAGGGGAGTGGGGGATGGTGTAGGGGAGTGGGGGACGGTGTAGGGGAGTGGGGGGTGGTGTAGGGGAGTGGGGGACGGTGTAGGGGAGTGGGGGACGGTGTAGGGGAGTGGGGGGATGGTGTAGGGGAGTGGGGGACGGTGTAGAGGAGTGGGGGACAGTGTAGGGGAGTGGGGGGGATGGTGTATGGGAGTGGGGGACAGTGTAGGGGAGTGGGGGGACGGTGTAGGGGAGTGGGGGATGGTGTAGGGGAGTGGGGGATGGTGTAGGGGAGTGGGGGACGGTGTAGGGGAGTGGGGGGGATGGTGTAGGGGAGTGGGGGGGACGGTGTAGGGGAGTGGGGGGGATGGTGTAGGGGAGTGGGGGATGGTGTAGGGGAGTGGGGGACGGTGTAGGGGAGTGGGGGACGGTGTAGGGGAGTGGGGGGACGGTGTAGGGGAGTGGGGGGGTGGTGTAGGGGAGTGGGGGATGGTGTAGGGGAGTGGGGGATGGTGTAGGGGAGTGGGGGACGGTGTAGGGGAGTGGGGGGGATGGTGTAGGGGAGTGGGGGGGACGGTGTAGGGGAGTGGGGGGGATGGTGTAGGGGAGTGGGGGATGGTGTAGGGGAGTGGGGGACGGTGTAGGGGAGTGGGGGGACGGTGTAGGGGAGTGGGGGGACGGTGTAGGGGAGTGGGGGATGGTGTAGGGGAGTGGGGGATGGTGTAGGGGAGTGGGGGACGGTGTAGGGGAGTGGGGGGGATGGTGTAGGGGAGTGGGGGACGGTGTAGGGGAGTGGGGGATGATGTAGGGGAGTGGGGGGTTGTGTAGGGGAGTGGGGGACGGTGTAGGGGAGTGGGGGGTGGTGTAGGGGAGTGGGGGACAGTGTAGGGGAGTGGGGGGACGGTGTAGGGGAGTGGGGGATGGTGTAGGGGAGTGGGGGGTGGTGTAGGGGAGTGGGGGGTGGTGTAGGGGAGTGGTGGGACGGTGTAGGGGAGTGGGGGGGATGGTGTAGGGGAGTGGGGGACGGTGTAGGGGAGTGGGGGATGATGTAGGGGAGTGGGGGGTTGTGTAGGGGAGTGGGGGACGGTGTAGGGGAGTGGGGGATGGTGTACGGGAGTGGGGGACGGTGTACGGGAGTGGGGGACGGTGTAGGGGAGTGGGGGACGGTGTAGGGGAGTGGGGGACGGTGTAGGGGAGTGGGGGACGGTGTAGGGGAGTCGGGGGACGGTGTAGGGGAGTGGGGGACGGTGTAGGGGAGTGGGGGATGGTGTAGGGGAGTGGGGGACGGTGTAGGGGAGTGGGGGACGGTGTAGGGGAGTGGGGGATGGTGTAGGGGAGTGGGGGGACGGTGTAGGGGAGTGGGGGGGTGGTGTAGGGGAGTGGGGGATGGTGTAGGGGAGTGGGGGACGGTGTAGGGGAGTGGGGGGGTGGTGTAGGGGAGTGGGGGGGACGGTGTAGGGGAGTGGGGGGGACGGTGTAGGGGAGTGGGGGGTGGTGTAGGGGAGTGGGGGGGACGGTGTAGGGGAGTGGGGGATGGTGTAGGGGAGTGGGGGGATGGTGTAGGGGAGTGGGGGGGACGGTGTAGGGGAGTGGGGGATGGTGTAGGGGAGTGGGGGATGGTGTAGGGGAGTGGGGGGGACGGTGTAGGGGAGTGGGGGACGGTGTAGGGGAGTGGGGGACGGTGTAGGGGAGTGGGGGGGTGGTGTAGGGGAGTGGGGGGGACGGTGTAGGGGAGTGGGGGGTGGTGTAGGGGAGTGGGGGATGGTGTAGGGGAGTGGGGGACGGTGTAGGGGAGTGGGGGGGACGGTGTAGGGGAGTGGGGGGCGGTGTAGGGGAGTGGGGGATGGTGTAGGGGAGTGGGGGACGGTGTAGGGGAGTGGGGGACGGTGTAGGGGAGTGGGGGATGGTGTAGGGGAGTGGGGGACGATGTAGGGGAGTGGGGGGCGGTGTAGGGGAGTGGGGGATGGTGTAGGGGAGTGGGGGGTGGTGTAGGGGAGTGGGGGATGGTGTAGGGGAGTGGGGGATGGTGTAGGGGAGTGGGGGGTGGTGTAGGGGAGTGGGGGATGGTGTAGGGGAGTGGGGGATGGTGTAGGGGAGTGGGGGGTGGTGTAGGGGAGTGGGGGATGGTGTAGGGGAGTGGGGGATGGTGTAGGGGAGTGGGGGGTGGTGTAGGGGAGTGGGGGGCGGTGTAGGGGAGTGGGGGACGGTGTAGGGGAGTGGGGGGATTGTGTAGGGGAGTGGGGGGTGGTGTAGGGGAGTGGGGGTGGTGTAGGGGAGTGGGGGACGGTGTAGGGGAGTGGGGGGACGGTGTAGGGGAGTGGGGGACGGTGTAGGGGAGTGGGGGGTTGGTGTAGGGGAGTGGGGGACGGTGTAGGGGAGTGGGGGGACGGTGTAGGGGAGTGGGGGATGGTGTAGGGGAGTGGGGGGACGGTGTAGGGGAGTGGGGGACGGTGTAGGGGAGTGGGGGGACGGTGTAGGGGAGTGGGGGACGGTGTAGGGGAGTGGGGGGATGGTGTAGGGGAGTGGGGGACGGTGTAGGGGAGTGGGGGACGGTGTAGGGGAGTGGGGGACGGTGTAGGGGAGTGGGGGGATGGTGTAGGGGAGTGGGGGATGGTGTAGGGGAGTGGGGGATGGTGTAGGGGAGTGGGGGATGGTGTAGGGGAGTGGGGGACGGTGTAGGGGAGTGGGGGATGGTGTAGGGGAGTGGGGGACGGTGTAGGGGAGTGGGGGATGGTGTAGGGGAGTGGGGGGATGGTGTAGGGGAGTGGGGGATGGTGTAGGGGAGTGGGGGATGGTGTAGGGGAGTGGGGGATGGTGTAGGGGAGTGGGGGACGGTGTAGGGGAGTGGGGGATGGTGTAGGGGAGTGGGGGATGGTGTAGGGGAGTGGGGGGTGGTGTAGGGGAGTGGGGGACGGTGTAGGGGAGTGGGGGGACGGTGTAGGGGAGTGGGGGACGGTGTAGGGGAGTGGGGGACTGTGTAGGGGAGTGGGGGACGGTGTAGGGGAGTGGGGGACGGTGTAGGGGAGTGGGGGGTGGTGTAGGGGAGTGGGGGATGGTGTAGGGGAGTGGGGGATGGTGTAGGGGAGTGGGGGATGGTGTAGGGGAGTCGGGGGTGGTGTAGGGGAGTGGGGGATGGTGTAGGGGAGTGGGGGACGGTGTAGGGGAGTGGGGGATGGTGTAGGGGAGTGGGGACGGTGTAGGGGAGTGGGGGATGGTGTAGGGGAGTGGGGGACGGTGTAGGGGAGTGGGGGACGGTGTAGGGGAGTGGGGGGTGGTGTAGGGGAGTGGGGGGACGGTGTAGGGGAGTGGGGGGACGGTGTAGGGGAGTGGGGGACGGTGTAGGGGAGTGGGGGGTGGTGTAGGGGAGTGGGGGGACGGTGTAGGGGAGTGGGGGACGGTGTAGGGGAGTGAGGGACGGTGTAGGGGAGTGGGGGACGGTGTAGGGGAGTGGGGGATGGTGTAGGGGAGTGGGGGGACGGTGTAGGGGAGTGGGGGACGGTGTAGGGGAGTGGGGGACGGTGTAGGGGAGTGGGGGGATGGTTAGGGGAGTGGGGGGACGGTGTAGGGGAGTGGGGGACGGTGTAGGGGAGTGGGGGACGGTGTAGGGGAGTGGGGGGACTGTGTAGGGGAGTGGGGGGACGGTGTAGGGGAGTGGGGGACGGTGTCGGGGAGTGGGGGACGGTGTAGGGGAGTGGGGGGTGGTGTAGGGGAGTGGGGGGGATGGTGTAGGGGAGTGGGGGACGGTGTAGGGGAGTGGGGGGTGGTGTAGGGGAGTGGGGGATGGTGTAGGGGAGTGGGGGGGATGGTGTAGGGGAGTGGGGGACGGTGTAGGGGAGTGGGGGATGGTGTAGGGGAGTGGGGGGTGGTGTAGGGGAGTGGGGGGACGGTGTAGGGGAGTGGTGGATGGTGTAGGGGAGTGGGGGATGGTGTAGGGGAGTGGGGGACGGTGTAGGGGAGTGGGGGACGGTGTAGGGGAGTGGGGGGTGGTGTAGGGGAGTGGGGGTGGTGTAGGGGAGTGGGGGATGGTGTAGGGGAGTGGGGGATGGTGTAGGGGAGTGGGGGATGGTGTAGGGGAGTGGGGGATGGTGTAGGGGAGTGGGGGACGGTGTAGGGGAGTGGGGGACGGTGTAGGGGAGTGGGGGACGGTGTAGGGGATTGGGGGGACGGTGTAGGGGAGTGGGGGACGGTGTAGGGGAGTGGGGGGTGGTGTAGGGGAGTGGGGGGATGGTGTAGGGGAGTGGGGGACGGTGTAGGGGAGTGGGGGATGGTGTAGGGGAGTGGGGGACGGTGTAGGGGTGTGGGGGACGGTGTAGGGGAGTGGGGGACGGTGTAGGGGAGTGGGGGGACGGTGTAGGGGAGTGGGGGACGGTGTAGGGGAGTGGGGGGTGGTGTAGGGGAGTGGGGGATGGTGTAGGGGAGTGGGGGGGATGGTGTAGGGGAGTGGGGGAATGGTGTAGGGGAGTGAGGGATGGTGTAGGGGAGTGGGGGATGGTGTAGGGGAGTGGGGGATGGTGTAGGGGAGTGGGGGATGGTGTAGGGGAGTGGGGGACGGTGTAGGGGTGTGGGGGACGGTGTAGGGGAGTGGGGGACGGTGTAGGGGAGTGGGGGGACGGTGTAGGGGAGTGGGGGACGGTGTAGGGGAGTGGGGGGTGGTGTAGGGGAGTGGGGGATGGTGTAGGGGAGTGGGGGATGGTGTAGGGGAGTGGGGGATGGTGTAGGGGAGTGGGGGACGGTGTAGGGGAGTGGGGGGACGGTGTAGGGGAGTGGGGGATGGTGTATGGGAGTGGGGGGACGGTGTAGGGGAGTGGGGGACGGTGTAGGGGAGTGGGGGGTGGTGTAGGGGAGTGGGGGATGGTGTAGGGGAGTGGGGGATGGTGTAGGGGAGTGGGGGACGGTGTAGGGGAGTGGGGGGTGGTGTAGGGGAGTGGGGGATGGTGTAGGGGAGTGGGGGACGGTGTAGGGGAGTGGGGGGTGGTGTAGGGGAGTGGGGGACGGTGTAGGGGAGTGGGGGATGGTGTAGGGGAGTGGGGGATGGTGTAGGGGAGTGGGGGATGGTGTAGGGGAGTGGGGGATGGTGTAGGGGAGTGAGGGACGGTGTAGGGGAGTGGGGGATGGTGTAGGGGAGTGGGGGACGGTGTAGGGGAGTGGGGGATGGTGTAGGGGAGTGGGGGGACGGTGTAGGGGAGTGGGGGGTGGTGTAGGGGAGTGGGGGGATGGTGTAGGGGAGTGGGGGACGGTGTAGGGGAGTGGGGGATGGTGTAGGGGAGTGGGGGATGGTGTAGGGGAGTGGGGGGATGGTGTAGGGGAGTGGGGGACGGTGTAGGGGAGTGGGGGATGGTGTAGGGGAGTGGGGGACGGTGTAGGGGAGTGGGGGGTGGTGTAGGGGAGTGGGGGGATGGTGTAGGGGAGTGGGGGACGGTGTAGGGGAGTGGGGGATGGTGTAGGGGAGTGGGGGATGGTGTAGGGGAGTGGGGGGGATGGTGTAGGGGAGTGGGGGGGACGGTGTAGGGGAGTGGGGGATGGTGTAGGGGAGTGGGGGGACGGTGTAGGGGAGTGGGGGGATGGTGTAGGGGAGTGGGGGACGGTGTAGGGGAGTGGGGGACGGTGTAGGGGAGTGGGGGATGGTGTAGGGGAGTGGGGGGATGGTGTAGGGGAGTGGGGGATGGTGTAGGGGAGTGGGGGATGGTGTAGGGGAGTGGGGGACGGTGTAGGGGAGTGGGGGACGGTGTAGGGGAGTGGGGGGATGGTGTAGGGGAGTGGGGGATGGTGTAGGGGAGTGGGGGGATGGTGTAGGGGAGTGGGGGATGGTGTAGGGGAGTGGGGGATGGTGTAGGGGAGTGGGGGACGGTGTAGGGGAGTGGGGGGATGGTGTAGGGGAGTGGGGGATGGTGTAGGGGAGTGGGGGGACGGTGTAGGGGAGTGGGGGGATGGTGTAGGGGAGTGGGGGGGACGGTGTAGGGGAGTGGGGGACGGTGTAGGGGAGTGGGGGGGATGGTGTAGGGGAGTGGGGGGACGGTGTAGGGGAGTGGGGGGATGGTGTAGGGGAGTGGGGGGACGGTGTAGGGGGGTGGGGGGATGGTGTAGGGGAGTGGGGGATGGTGTAGGGGAGTGGGGGGATGGTGTAGGGGAGTGGGGGATGGTGTAGGGGAGTGGGGGGGACGGTGTAGGGGAGTGGGGGGACGGTGTAGGGGAGTGGGGGACGGTGTAGGGGAGTGGGGGATGGTGTAGGGGAGTGGGGGGATGGTGTAGGGGAGTGGGGGGGACGGTGTAGGGGAGTGGGGGGTGGTGTGGGGGAGTGGGGGACGGTGTAGGGGAGTGGGGGGATGGTGTAGGGGAGTGGGGGACGGTGTAGGGGAGTGGGGGGGACGGTGTAGGGGAGTGGGGGGTGGTGTAGGGGAGTGGGGGGAATGGTGTAGGGGAGTGGGGGATGGTGTAGGGGAATGGGGGACGGTGTAGGGGAGTGGGGGACGGTGTAGGGGAGTGGGGGATGGTGTAGGGGAGTGGGGGACGGTGTAGGGGAGTGGGGGGGACGGTGTAGGGGAGTGGGGGGGATGGTGTAGGGGAATGGGGGACGGTGTAGGGGAGTGGGGGGACGGTGTAGGGGAGTGGGGGGATGGTGTAGGGGAGTGGGGGGACGGTGTAGGGGAGTGGGGGGATGGTGTAGGGGAGTGGGGGGACGGTGTAGGGGAGTGGGGGATGGTGTAGGGGAGTGGGGGGATGGTGTAGGGGAGTGGGGGACGGTGTAGGGGAGTGGGGGGCCGGTGTAGGGGAGTGGGGGACGGTGTAGGGGAGTGGGGGGGATGGTGTAGGGGAGTGGGGGGATGGTGTAGGGGAGTGGGGGACGGTGTAGGGGAGTGGGGGGGATGGTGTAGGGGAGTGGGGGATGGTGTAGGGGAGTGGGGGGACGGTGTAGGGGAGTGGGGGTTGGTGTAGGGGAGTGGGGGGACGGTGTAGGGGAGTGGGGGGGATGGTGTAGGGGAGTGGGGGATGGTGTAGGGGAGTGGGGGATGGTGTAGGGGAGTGGGGGACGGTGTAGGGGAGTGGGGGACGGTGTAGGGGAGTGGGGGATGGTGTAGGGGAGTGGGGGATGGTGTAGGGGAGTGGGGGGGTGGTGTAGGGGAGTGGGGGACGGTGTAGGGGAGTGGGGGGGACGGTGTAGGGGAGTGGGGGGGACGGTGTAGGGGAGTGGGGGGACGGTGTACGGGAGTGGGGGGTTTTGTAGGGGAGTGGGGGGACGGTGTAGGGGAGTGGGGGACGGTGTAGGGGAGTGGGGGATGGTGTAGGGGAGTGGGGGACGGTGTAGGGGAGTGGGGGACGGTGTAGGGGAGTGGGGGGGACGGTGTAGGGGAGTGGGGGATGGTGTAGGGGAGTGGGGGGATGGTGTCGGGGAGTGGGGGACGGTGTAGGGGAGTGGGGGATGGTGTAGGGGAGTGGGGGACGGTGTAGGGGAGTGGGGGACGGTGTAGGGGAGTGGGGGGTGGTGTAGGGGAGTGGGGGGGACGGTGTAGGGGAGTGGGGGATGGTGTAGGGGAGTGGGGGGTGGTGTAGGGGAGTGGGGGATGGTGTAGGGGAGTGGGGGACGGTGTAGGGGAGTGGGGGGGTGGTGTAGGGGAGTGGGGGGATGGTGTAGGGGAGTGGGGGACGGTGTAGGGGAGTGGGGGGGTGGTGTAGGGGAGTGGGGGGATGGTGTAGGGGAGTGGGGGACGGTGTAGGGGAGTGGGGGATGGTGTAGGGGAGTGGGGGGATGGTGTAGGGGAGTGGGGGATGGTGTAGGGGAGTGGGGGGTGGTGTAGGGGAGTGGGGGGATGGTGTAGGGGAGTGGGGGACGATGTAGGGGAGTGGGGGGGTGGTGTAGGGGAGTGGGGGACGGTGTAGGGGAGTGGGGGGATGGTGTAGGGGAGTGGGGGACGGTGTAGGGGAGTGGGGGGGACGGTGTAGGGGAGTGGGGGGGACGGTGTAGGGGAGTGGGGGGACGGTGTACGGGAGTGGGGGGTTTTGTAGGGGAGTGGGGGACGGTGTAGGGGAGTGGGGGATGGTGTAGGGGAGTGGGGGATGGTGTAGGGGAGTGGGGGGACGGTGTAGGGGAGTGGGGGGATGGTGTAGGGGAGTGGGGGACGGTGTAGGGGAGTGGGGGGGACGGTGTAGGGGAGTGGGGGACGGTGTAGGGGAGTGGGGGATGGTGTAGGGGAGTGGGGGATGGTGTAGGGGAGTGGGGGGACGGTGTAGGGGAGTGGGGGATGGTGTAGGGGAGTGGGGGATGGTGTAGGGGAGTGGGGCATGGTGTAGGGGAGTGGGGGACGGTGTAGGGGAGTGGGGGACGGTGTAGGGGAGTGGGGGGGATGGTGTAGGGGAGTGGGGGATGGTGTAGGGGAGTGGGGGATGGTGTAGGGGAGTGGGGGATGGTGTAGGGGAGTGGGGGGACGGTGTAGGGGAGTGGGGGGATGGTGTAGGGGAGTGGGGGACGGTGTAGGGGAGTGGGGGGGACGGTGTAGGGGAGTGGGGGACGGTGTAGGGGAGTGGGGGATGGTGTAGGGGAGTGGGGGATGGTGTAGGGGAGTGGGGGGACGGTGTAGGGGAGTGGGGGATGGTGTAGGGGAGTGGGGGATGGTGTAGGGGAGTGGGGGACGGTGTAGGGGAGTGGGGGATGGTGTAGGGGAGTGGGGGGACGGTGTAGGGGAGTGGGGGATGGTGTAGGGGAGTGGGGGGTGGTGTAGGGGAGTGGGGGACGGTGTAGGGGAGTGGGGGACAGTGTAGGGGAGTGGGGGACGGTGTAGGGGAGTGGGGGGGATGGTGTATGGGAGTGGGGGATGGTGTAGGGGAGTGGGGGGATGGTGTAGGGGAGTGGGGGGTGGTGTAGGGGAGTGGGGGGATGGTGTAGGGGAGTGGGGGACGGTGTTGGGGAGTGGGGGACGGTGTAGGGGAGTGGGGGATGGTGTAGGGGAGTGGGGGATGGTGTAGGGGAGTGGGGGGATGGTGTAGGGTAGTGGGGGGTGGTGTAGGGGAGTGGGGGATGGTGTAGGGGAGTGGGGGATGGTGTAGGGGAGTGGGGGACGGTGTAGGGTGTGGGGGATGGTGTAGGGGAGTGGGGGGCGGTGTAGGGGAGTGGGGGATGGTGTAGGGGAGTGGGGGATGGTGTAGGGGAGTGGGGGATGGTGTAGGGGAGTGGGGGATGGTGTAGGGGAGTGGGGGACGGTGTAGGGGAGTGGTGGACGGTGTAGGGGAGTGGGGGACGGTGTAGGGGAGTGGGGGATGGTGTAGGGGAGTGGGGGGGGCGGTGTAGGGGAGTGGGGGATGGTGTAGGGGAGTGGGGGGCGGTGTAGGGGAGTGGGGGGGTTGGTGTAGGGGAGTGGGGGGGATGGTGTAGGGGAGTGGGGGGGTTGGTGTAGGGGAGTGGGGGGGATGGTGTAGGGGAGTGGGGGACGGTGTAGGGGAGTGGGGGATGGTGTAGGGGAGTGGGGGGTGGTGTAGGGGAGTGGGGGATGGTGTAGGGGAGTGGGGGACGGTGTAGGGGAGTGGGGGGGACGGTGTATGGGAGTGGGGGATGGTGTAGGGGAGTGGGGGGATGGTGTAGGGGAGTGGGGGACGGTGTAGGGGAGTGGGGGATGGTGTAGGGGAGTGGGGGATGGTGTAGGGGAGTGGGGGGACGGTGTAGGGGAGTGGGGGATGGTGTAGGGGAGTGGGGGATGGTGTAGGGGAGTGGGGGATGGTGTAGGGGAGTGGGGGGACGGTGTAGGGGAGTGGGGGATGGTGTAGGGGAGTGGGGGGTGGTGTAGGGGAGTGGGGGGACGGTGTAGGGGAGTGGGGGACGGTGTAGGGGAGTGGGGGGACGGTGTAGGGGAGTGGGGGACGGTGTAGGGGAGTGGGGGGATGGTGTAGGGGAGTGGGGGGGATGGTGTAGGGGAGTGGGGGACGGTGTAGGGGAGTGGGGGGGACGGTGTAGGGGAGTGGGGGATGGTGTAGGGGAGTGGGGGGACGGTGTAGGGGAGTGGGGGGTGGTGTAGGGGAGTGGGGGGACGGTGTAGGGGAGTGGGGGGGATGGTGTAGGGGAGTGGGGGGGACGGTGTAGGGGAGTGGGGGACGGTGTAGGGGAGTGGGGGATGGTGTAGGGGAGTGGGGGGGACGGTGTAGGGGAGTGGGGGGATGGTGTAGGGGAGTGGGGGACGGTGTAGGGGAGTGGGGGGACGGTGTAGGGGAGTGGGGGGACGGTGTAGGGGAGTGGGGGGATGGTGTAGGGGAGTGGGGGACGGTGTAGGGGAGTGGGGGTATGGTGTAGGGGAGTGGGGGATGGTGTAGGGGAGTGGGGGACGGTGTAGGGGAGTGGGGGTATGGTGTAGGTGAGTGGGGGATGGTGTAGGGGAGTGGGGGACTGTGTAGGGGAGTGGGGGGACGGTGTAGGGGAGTGGGGGGATGGTGTAGGGGAGTGGGGGACGGTGTAGGGGAGTGGGGGTATGGTGTAGGGGAGTGGGGGATGGTGTAGGGGAGTGGGGGACGGTGTAGGGGAGTGGGGGTGATGGTGTAGGGGAGTGGGGGAGACGGTGTAGGGGAGTGGGGGACGGTGTAGGGGAGTGGGGGACGGTGTAGGGGAGTGGGGGGACGGTGTAGGGGAGTGGGGGGTGGTGTAGGGGAGTGGGGGGTGGTGTAGGGGAGTGGGGGGTGGTGTAGGGGAGTGGGGGGATGGTGTAGGGGAGTGGGGGGTGGTGTAGGGGAGTGGGGGGATGGTGTAGGGGAGTGGGGGGGTGGTGTAGGGGAGTGGGGGGATGGTGTAGGGGAGTGGGGGACGGTGTAGGGGAGTGGGGGGGTGGTGTAGGGGAGTGGGGGACGGTGTAGGGGAGTGGGGGACGGTGTAGGGGAGTGGGGGGGACGGTGTAGGGGAGTGGGGGGGACGGTGTAGGGGAGTGGGGGGACGGTGTACGGGAGTGGGGGGTTTTGTAGGGGAGTGGGGGGACGGTGTAGGGGAGTGGGGGACGGTGTAGGGGAGTGGGGGATGGTGTAGGGGAGTGGGGGACGGTGTAGGGGAGTGGGGGGTGATGGTGTAGGGGAGTGGGGGAGACGGTGTAGGGGAGTGGGGGATGGTGTAGGGGAGTGGGGGACGGTGTAGGGGAGTGGGGGTGGTGTAGGGGAGTGGGGGACGGTGTAGGGGAGTGGGGGGGTGGTGTAGGGGAGTGGGGGGATGGTGTAGGGGAGTGGGGGACGGTGTAGGGGAGTGGGGGGGTGGTGTAGGGGAGTGGGGGACGGTGTAGGGGAGTGGGGGGATGGTGTAGGGGAGTGGGGGACGGTGTAGGGGAGTGGGGGGGACGGTGTAGGGGAGTGGGGGGGATGGTGTAGGGGAGTGGGGGGACGGTGTACGGGAGTGGGGGGTTTTGTAGGGGAGTGGGGGACGGTGTAGGGGAGTGGGGGATGGTGTAGGGGAGTGGGGGATGGTGTAGGGGAGTGGGGGATGGTGTAGGGGAGTGGGGGACGGTGTAGGGGAGTGGGGGATGGTGTAGGGGAGTGGGGGGACGGTGTAGGGGAGTGGGGGGGACGGTCTAGGGGAGTGGGGGACGGTGTAGGGGAGTGGGGGACGGTGTAGGGGAGTGGGGGACGGTGTAGGGGAGTGGGGGACGGTGTAGGGGAGTGGGGGACGGTGTAGGGGAGTGGGGGACGGTGTAGGGGAGTGGGGGACGGTGTAGGGGAGTGGGGGGGACGGTGTAGGGGAGTGGGGGACGGTGTAGGGGAGTGGGGGGATGGTGTAGGGGAGTGGGGGACGGTGTAGGGGAGTGGGGGATGGTGTAGGGGAGTGGGGGGGCGGTGTAGGGGAGTGAGGGATGGTGTAGGGGAGTGGGGGGTGGTGTAGGGGAGTGGGGGGACGGTGTAGGGGAGTGGGGAGTGGTGTAGGGGAGTGGGGGGACGGTGTAGGGGAGTGGGGGGTGGTGTAGGGGAGTGGGGGACGGTGTAGGGGAGTGAGGGATGGTGTAGGGGAGTGGGGGGTGGTGTAGGGGAGTGGGGGACGGTGTAGGGGAGTGGGGGACGGTGTAGGGGAGTTGGGGGGCGGTGTAGGGGAGTGGGGGACGGTGTAGGGGAGTGGGGGACGGTGTAGGGGAGTGGGGGATGGTGTAGGGGAGTGGGGGACGGTGTAGGGGAGTGGGGGATGGTGTAGGGGAGTGGGGGGGCGGTGTAGGGGAGTGAGGGATGGTGTAGGGGAGTGGGGGGTGGTGTAGGGGAGTGGGGGGACGGTGTAGGGGAGTGGGGGATGGTGTAGGGGAGTGGGGGGTGGTGTAGGGGAGTGGGGGGGACGGTGTAGGGGAGTGGGGGACGGTGTAGGGGAGTGGGGGATGGTGTAGGGGAGTGGGGGACGGTGTAGGGGAGTGGGGGGGATGGTGTAGGGGAGTGGGGGATGGTGTAGGGGAGTGGGGGATGGTGTAGGGGAGTGGGGAGTGGTGTAGGGGAGTGGGGGATGGTGTAGGGGAGTGGGGAGTGGTGTAGGGGAGTGGGGGATGGTGTAGGGGAGTGGGGAGTGGTGTAGGGGAGTGGGGGACGGTGTAGGGGAGTGGGGGATGGTGTAGGGGAGTGGGGGATGGTGTAGGGGAGTGGGGGGACGGTGTAGGGGAGTGGGGGGGACGGTGTAGGGGAGTGGGGGATGGTGTAGGGGAGTGGGGGACGGTGTAGGGGAGTGGGGGACGGTGTAGGGGAGTGGGGGGATGGTGTAGGGGAGTGGGGGGGACGGTGTAGGGGAGTGAGGGGCGGTGTAGGGGAGTGTGGGACGGTGTAGGGGAGTGGGGGGTGGTGTAGGGGAGTGGGGGGACGGTGTAGAGGAGTGGGGGACGGTGTAGGGGAGTGGGGGGACGGTGTAGAGGAGTGGGGGATGGTGTAGGGGAGTGGGGGACGGTGTAGGGGAGTGGGGGGACGGTGTAGGGGAGTGGGGGGACGGTGTAGGGGAGTGGGGGACGGTGTAGGGGAGTGGGGGGACGGTGTAGAGGAGTGGGGGACGGTGTAGGGGAGTGGGGGGACGGTGTAGAGGAGTGGGGGATGGTGTAGGGGAGTGGGGGACGGTGTAGGGGAGTGGGGGGGACGGTGTAGGGGAGTGGGGGGACGGTGTAGGGGAGTGGGGGACGGTGTAGGGGAGTGGGGGGACGGTGTAGGGGAGTGGGGGAACGGTGTAGGGGAGTGGGGGACGGTGTAGGGGAGTGGGGGGACGGTGTAGGGGAATGGGGGGGATGGTGTAGGGGAGTGGGGGACGGTGTAGGGGAGTGGGGGGGACGGTGTAGGGGAGTGGGGGGACGGTGTAGGGGAGTGGGGGGGATGGTGTAGGGGAGTGGGGGGTGGTGTAGGGGAGTGGGGGTATGGTGTAGGGGAGTGGGGGGACGGTGTAGAGGAGTGGGGGGTGGTGTAGGGGAGTGGGGGGACGGTGTAGGGGAGTGGGGGATGGTGTAGGGGAGTGGGGGGGTGGTGTAGGGGAGTGGGGGACGGTGTAGGGGAGTGGGGGGGACGGTGTAGGGGAGTGAGGGGCGGTGTAGGGGAGTGTGGGACGGTGTAGGGGAGTGGGGGGTGGTGTAGGGGAGTGGGGGGACGGTGTAGAGGAGTGGGGGACGGTGTAGGGGAGTGGGGGGACGGTGTAGAGGAGTGGGGGATGGTGTAGGGGAGTGGGGGACGGTGTAGGGGAGTGGGGGGACGGTGTAGGGGAGTGGGGGACGGTGTAGGGGAGTGGGGGGACGGTGTAGGGGAGTGGGGGGACGGTGTAGGGGAGTGGGGGACGGTGTAGGGGAGTGGGGGGACGGTGTAGGGGAGTGGGGGGACGGTGTAGGGG
This sequence comes from Chiloscyllium plagiosum, assembly GCF_037043375.1. Classification (NCBI taxonomy): domain Eukaryota; kingdom Metazoa; phylum Chordata; class Chondrichthyes; order Orectolobiformes; family Hemiscylliidae; genus Chiloscyllium; species Chiloscyllium plagiosum. The sequence continues at coordinate 36,271 of NW_028270320.1, read as the reverse complement.
AGTGGGGGGACGGTGTAGGGGAGTGGGGGGACGGTGTAGGGGAGTGGGGGACGGTGTAGGGGAGTGGGGGATGGTGTAGGGGAGTGGGGGGGACGGTGTAGGGGAGTGGGGGGACGGTGTAGGGGAGTGGGGGATGGTGTAGGGGAGTGGGGGGACGGTGTAGGGGAGTGGGGGGATGGTGTAGGGGAGTGGGGGATGGTGTAGGGGAGTGGGGGATGGTGTAGGGGAGTGGGGGATGGTGTAGGGGAGTGGGGGATGGTGTAGGGGAGTGGGGGGTGGTGTAGGGGAGTGGGGGACGGTGTAGGGGAGTGGGGGACGGTGTAGGGGAGTGGGGGGGATGGTGTAGGGGAGTGGGGGATGGTGTAGGGGAGTGGGGGGACGGTGTAGGGGAGTGGGGGGTGGTGTAGGGGAGTGGGGGGATGGTGTAGGGGAGTGGGGGACGGTGTAGGGGAGTGGGGGGATGGTGTAGGGGAGTGGGGGATGGTGTAGGGGAGTGGGGGGACGGTGTAGGGGAGTGGGGGATGGTGTAGGGGAGTGGGGGGTGGTGTAGGGGAGTGGGGGGTGGTGTAGGGGAGTGAGGGGTGGTGTAGGGGAGTGGGGGGACGGTGTAGGGGAGTGGGGGGACGGTGTAGGGGAGTGGGGGGACGGTGTAGGGGAGTGGGGGGACGGTGTAGGGGAGTGGGGGACGGTGTAGGGGAGTGGGGGACGGTGTAGGGGAGTGGGGGGACGGTGTAGGGGATTGGGGGATGGTGTAGGGGAGTGGGGGGACGGTGTAGGGGAGTGGGGGACGGTGTAGGGGAGTGGGGGGGATGGTGTAGGGGAGTGGGGGATGGTGTAGGGGAGTGGGGGGGTGGTGTAGGGGAGTGGGGGATGGTGTAGGGGAGTGGGGGATGGTGTAGGGGAGTGGGGGACGGTGTAGGGGAGTGGGGGGTGGTGTAGGGGAGTGGGGGATGGTGTAGGGGAGTGGGGGGGACGGTGTAGGGGAGTGGGGGACGGTGTAGGGGAGTGGGGGATGGTGTAGGGGAGTGGGGGGGACGGTGTAGGGGAGTGGGGGGGACGGTGTAGGGGAGTGGGGGATGGTGTAGGGGAGTGGGGGGGATGGTGTAGGGGAGTGGGGGATGGTGTAGGGGAGTGGGGGGGACGGTGTAGGGGAGTGGGGGACGGTGTAGGGGAGTGGGGGATGGTGTAGGGGAGTGGGGGAGACGGTGTAGGGGAGTGGGGGGGACGGTGTAGGGGAGTGGGGGATGGTGTAGGGGAGTGGGGGATGGTGTAGGGGAGTGGGGGGGACGGTGTAGGGGAGTGGGGGACGGTGTAGGGGAGTGGGGGGTGGTGTAGGGGAGTGGGGGGGACGGTGTAGGGGAGTGGGGGATGGTGTAGGGGAGTGGGGGGGACGGTGTAGGGGAGTGGGGGATGGTGTGGGGGAGTGGGGGACGGTGTAGGGGAGTGGGGGATGGTGTAGGGGAGTGGGGGGATGGTGTAGGGGAGTGGGGGGATGGTGTAGGGGAGTGGGGGACGGTGTAGGGGAGTGGGGGACGGTGTAGGGGAGTGGGGGACGGTGTAGGGGAGTGGGGGGATGGTGTAGGGGAGTGGGGGACGGTGTAGGGGAGTGGGGGACGGTGTAGGGGAGTGGGGGATGGTGTAGGGGAGTGGGGGGATGGTGTAGGGGAGTGGGGGACGGTGTAGGGGAGTGGGGGACGGTGTAGGGGAGTGGGGGACGGTGTAGGGGAGTGGGGGACGGTGTAGGGGAGTGGGGGGACGGTGTAGGGGAGTGGGGGGGACGGTGTAGGGGAGTGGGGGGACGGTGTAGGGGAGTGGGGGATGGTGTAGGGGAGTGGGGGACGGTGTAGGGGAGTGGGGGATGGTGTGGGGGAGTGGGGGACGGTGTAGGGGAGTGGGGGACGGTGTAGGGGAGTGGGGGGGACGGTGTAGGGGAGTGGGGGATGGTGTAGGGGAGTGGGGGACGGTGTAGGGGAGTGGGGAACGGTGTAGGGGAGTGGGGGATGGTGTAGGGGAGTGGGGGACGGTGTAGGGGAGTGGGGGGGACGGTGTAGGGGAGTGGGGGGTGGTGTAGGGGAGTGGGGGATGGTGTAGGGGAGTGGGGGATGGTGTAGGGGAGTGGGGGGATGGTGTAGGGGAGTGGGGGACGGTGTAGGGGAGTGGGGGACGGTGTAGGGGAGTGGGGGATGGTGTAGGGGAGTGGGGGATGGTGTAGGGGAGTGGGGGATGGTGTAGGGGAGTGGGGGACGGTGTAGGGGAGTGGGGGACGGTGTAGGGGAGTGGGGGACGGTGTAGGGGAGTGGGGGACGGTGTAGGGGAGTGGGGGACGGTGTAGGGGAGTGGGGGATGGTGTAGGGGAGTGGGGGGACGGTGTAGGGGAGTGGGGGATGGTGTAGGGGAGTGGGGGACGGTGTAGGGGAGTGGGGGGGACGGTGTAGGGGAGTGGGGGGTGGTGTAGGGGAGTGGGGGGGACGGTGTAGGGGAGTGGGGGGTGGTGTAGGGGAGTGGGGGATGGTGTAGGGGAGTGGGGGACGGTGTAGGGGAGTGGGGGACGGTGTAGGGGAGTGGGGGGACGGTGTAGGGGAGTGGGGGGTGGTGTAGGGGAGTGGGGGATGGTGTAGGGGAGTGGGGGGATGGTGTAGGGGAGTGGGGGACGGTGTAGGGGAGTGGGGGGTGGTGTAGGGGAGTGGGGGACGGTGTAGGGGAGTGGGGGATGGTGTAGGGGAGTGGGGGATGGTGTAGGGGAGTGGGGGGACTGTGTAGGGGAGTGGGGGATGGTGTAGGGGAGTGGGGGGTGGTGTAGGGGAGTGGGGGACGGTGTAGGGGAGTGGGGGATGGTGTAGGGGAGTGGGGGGGTGGTGTAGGGGAGTGGGGGATGGTGTAGGGGAGTGGGGGACGGTGTAGGGGAGTGGGGGATGGTGTAGGGGAGTGGGGGATGGTGTAGGGGAGTGGGGGGTGGTGTAGGGGAGTGGGGGATGGTGTAGGGGAGTGGGGGACGGTGTAGGGGAGTGGGGGGGATGGTGTAGGGGAGTGGGGGACGGTGTAGGGGAGTGGGGGACGGTGTAGGGGAGTGGGGGATGGTGTAGGGGAGTGGGGGATGGTGTAGGGGAGTGGGGGGTGGTGTAGGGGAGTGGGGGATGGTGTAGGGGAGTGGGGGACGGTGTAGGGGAGTGGGGGGGATGGTGTAGGGGAGTGGGGGGACGGTGTAGGGGAGTGGGGGACTGTGTAGGGGAGTGGGGGACGGTGTAGGGGAGTGGGGGGTGGTGTAGGGGAGTGGGGGATGGTGTAGGGGAGTGGGGGACGGTGTAGGGGAGTGGGGGGACGGTGTAGGGGAGTGGGGGGTGGTGTAGGGGAGTGGGGGATGGTGTAGGGGAGTGGGGGGACGGTGTAGGGGAGTGGGGGGATGGTGTAGGGGAGTGGGGGATGGTGTAGGGGAGTGGGGGATGGTGTAGGGGAGTGGGGGATGGTGTAGGGGAGTGGGGGGACGGTGTAGGGGAGTGGGGGGTGGTGTAGGGGAGTGGGGGATGGTGTAGGGGAGTGGGGGACGGTGTAGGGGAGTGGGGGGACGGTGTAGGGGAGTGGGGGGGATGGTGTAGGGGAGTGGGGGACGGTGTAGGGGAGTGGGGGACGGTGTAGGGGAGTGGGGGGTGGTGTAGGGGAGTGGGGGGTGGTGTAGGGGAGTGGGGGTGGTGTAGGGGAGTGGGGGGGTGGTGTAGGGGAGTGGGGGGACGGTGTAGGGGAGTGGGGGGACGGTGTAGGGGAGTGGGGGGATGGTGTAGGGGAGTGGGGGACGGTGTAGGGGAGTGGGGGACGGTGTAGGGGAGTGGGGGGTGGTGTAGGGGAGTGGGGGGTGGTGTAGGGGAGTGGGGGACGGTGTAGGGGAGTGGGGGGACGGTGTAGGGGAGTGGGGGGGACGGTGTAGGGGAGTGGGGGACAGTGTAGGGGAGTGGGGGATGGTGTAGGGGAGTGGGGGACGGTGTAGGGGAGTGGGGGACGGTGTAGGGGAGTGGGGGACGGTGTAGGGGGGTGGGGGGATGGTGTAGGGGAGTGGGGGATGGTGTAGGGGAGTGGGGGATGGTGTAGGGGAGTGGGGGGGACGGTGTAGGGGAGTGGGGGACGGTGTAGGGGAGTGGGGAACGGTGTAGGGGAGTGGGGGGATGGTGTAGGGGAGTGGGGGGGATGGTGTAGGGGAGTGGGGGACGGTGTAGGGGAGGGGGGGACGGTGTAGGGGAGTGGGGGACGGTGTAGGGGAGTGGGGGATGGTGTAGGGGAGTGGGGGGGATGGTGTAGGGGAGTGGGGGACGGTGTAGGGGAGTGGGGGACGGTGTAGGGGAGTGGGGGGATGGTGTAGGGGAGTGGGGGGGATGGTGTAGGGGAGTGGGGGACGGTGTAGGGGAGGGGGGGACGGTGTAGGGGAGTGGGGGACGGTGTAGGGGAGTGGGGGATGGTGTAGGGGAGTGGGGGGATGGTGTAGGGGAGTGGGGGGATGGTGTAGGGGAGTGGGGGGATGGTGTAGGGGAGTGGGGGATGGTGTAGGGGAGTGGGGGGATGGTGTAGGGGAGTGGGGGGGACGGTGTAGGGGAGTGGGGGATGGTGTAGGGGAGTGGGGGGGACGGTGTAGGGGAGTGGGGGATGGTGTAGGGGAGTGGGGGATGGTGTAGGGGAGGGGGGGATGGTGTAGGGGAGTGGGGGGGACGGTGTAGGGGAGTGGGGGATGGTGTAGGGGAGTGGGGGATGGTGTAGGGGAGTGGGGGATGGTGTAGGGGAGTGGGGGGTGGTGTAGGGGAGTGGGGGATGGTGTAGGGGAGTGGGGGACGGTGTAGGGGAGTGGGGGACGGTGTAGGGGAGTGGGGGATGGTGTAGGGGAGTAGGGGGGACGGTGTAGGGGAGTGGGGGATGGTGTAGGGGAGTGGGGGATGGTGTAGGGGAGTGGGGGATGGTGTAGGGGAGTGGGAGGTGGTGTAGGGGAGTGGGGGATGGTGTAGGGGAGTGGGGGACGGTGTAGGGGAGTGGGGGGGATGGTGTAGGGGAGTGGGGGATGGTGTAGGGGAGTGGGGGACGGTGTAGGGGAGTGGGGGGTGGTGTGGGGGAGTGGGGGGACGGTGTAGGGGAGTGGGGGGGACGGTGTAGGGGAGTGGGGGACGGTGTAGGGGAGTGGGGGGTGGTGTAGGGGAGTGGGGGGTGGTGTAGGGGAGTGGGGGGTGGTGTAGGGGAGTGGGGGATTGTGTAGGGGAGTGGGGGGGACGGTGTAGGGGAGTGGGGGATGGTGTAGGGGAGTGGGGGGATGGTGTAGGGGAGTGGGGGGTGGTGTAGGGGAGTGGTGGACGGTGTAGGGGAGTGGGGGGTGGTGTAGGGGAGTGGGGGGTGGTGTAGGGGAGTGGGGGACGGTGTAGGGGAGTGGGGGACGGTGTAGGGGAGTGGGGGGGATGGTGTAGGGGAGTGGGGGGACGGTGTAGGGGAGTGGGGGGGACGGTGTAGGGGAGTGGGGGTTGGTGTAGGGGAGTGGGGGGTGGTGTAGGGGAGTGGGGGACGGTGTAGGGGAGTGGGGGGTGTGGTGTAGGGGAGTGGGGGTTGGTGTAGGGGAGTGGGGGACGGTGTAGGGGAGTGGGGGGACGGTGTAGGGGAGTGGGGGGGACGGTGTAGGGGAGTGGGGGTTGGTGTAGGGGAGTGGGGGACGGTGTAGGGGAGTGGGGGACGGTGTAGGGGAGTGGGGGATGGTGTAGGGGAGTGGGGGGGACGGTGTAGGGGAGTGGGGGGACGGTGTAGGGGAGTGGGGGACGGTGTAGGGGAGTGGGGGACGGTGTAGGGGAGTGGGGGATGGTGTAGGGGAGTGGGGGGGACGGTGTAGGGGAGTGGGGTGGTGGTGTAGGGGAGTGGGGGGACGGTGTAGGGGAGTGGGGGAGATGGTGTAGGGGAGTGGGGGATGGTGTAGGGGAGTGGGGGATGGTGTAGGGGAGTGGGGGGTGGTGTAGGGGAGTGGGGGGTGGTGTAGGGGAGTGGGGGATGGTGTAGGGGAGTGGGGGGTGGTGTAGGGGAGTGGGGGATGGTGTAGGGGAGTGGGGGGGATGGTGTAGGGGAGTGGGGGACGGTGTGGGGGAGTGGGGGACGGTGTAGGGGAGTGGGGGATGGTGTAGGGGAGTGGGGGGGACGGTGTAGGGGAGTGGGGGGATGGTGTAGGGGAGTGGGGGACGGTGTAGGGGAGTGGGGGACGGTGTATGGGAGTGGGGGATGGTGTAGGGGAGTGGGGGACGGTGTAGGGGAGTGGGGGGTGGTGTAGGGGAGTGGGGGGGACGGTGTAGGGGAGTGGGGGATGGTGTAGGGGAGTGGGGGGTGGTGTAGGGGAGTGGGGGATGGTGTAGGGGAGTGGGGGGTTGTGTAGGGGAGTGGGGGATGGTGTAGGGGAGTGGGGGGGGACGGTGTAGGGGAGTCGGGGGATGGTGTAGGGGAGTGGGGGACGGTGTAGGGGAGTGGAGGACGGTGTAGGGGAGTGGGGGGATGGTGTAGGGGAGTGGGGGATGGTGTAGGGGAGTGGGGGGATGGTGTAGGGGAGTGGGGGGGACGGTGTAGGGGAGTGGGGGATGGTGTAGGGGAGTGGGGGACGGTGTGGGGGAGTGGGGGACGGTGTAGGGGAGTGGGGGATGGTGTAGGGGAGTGGGGGGGACGGTGTAGGGGAGTGGGGGGATGGTGTAGGGGAGTGGGGGACGGTGTAGGGGAGTGGGGGACGGTGTATGGGAGTGGGGGATGGTGTAGGGGAGTGGGGGACGGTGTAGGGGAGTGGGGGGTGGTGTAGGGGAGTGGGGGGGACGGTGTAGGGGAGTGGGGGATGGTGTAGGGGAGTGGGGGGTGGTGTAGGGGAGTGGGGGATGGTGTAGGGGAGTGGGGGGTTGTGTAGGGGAGTGGGGGATGGTGTAGGGGAGTGGGGGGGGACGGTGTAGGGGAGTCGGGGGATGGTGTAGGGGAGTGGGGGACGGTGTAGGGGAGTGGAGGACGGTGTAGGGGAGTGGGGGGATGGTGTAGGGGAGTGGGGGATGGTGTAGGGGAGTGGGGGGATGGTGTAGGGGAGTGGGGGGGACGGTGTAGGGGAGTGGGGGATGGTGTAGGGGAGTGGGGGGATGGTGTAGGGGAGTGGGGGGATGGTGTAGGGGAGTGGGGGGATGGTGTAGGGGAGTGGGGGGATGGTGTAGGGGAGTGGGGGATGGTGTAGGGGAGTGGGGGGATGGTGTAGGGGAGTGGGGGGATGGTGTAGGGGAGTGGGGGGATGGTGTAGGGGAGTGGGGGGATGGTGTAGGGGAGTGGGGGATGGTGTAGGGGAGTGGGGGGATGGTGTAGGGGAGTGGGGGGGACGGTGTAGGGGAGTGGGGGATGGTGTAGGGGAGTGGGGGGGACGGTGTAGGGGAGTGGGGGATGGTGTAGGGGAGTGGGGGATGGTGTAGGGGAGTGGGGGATGGTGTAGGGGAGTGGGGGGGACGGTGTAGGGGAGTGGGGGATGGTGTAGGGGAGTGGGGGATGGTGTAGGGGAGTGGGGGATGGTGTAGGGGAGTGGGGGGTGGTGTAGGGGAGTGGGGGATGGTGTAGGGGAGTGGGGGACGGTGTAGGGGAGTGGGGGACGGTGTAGGGGAGTGGGGGATGGTGTAGGGGAGTAGGGGGGACGGTGTAGGGGAGTGGGGGATGGTGTAGGGGAGTGGGGGATGGTGTAGGGGAGTGGGGGATGGTGTAGGGGAGTGGGAGGTGGTGTAGGGGAGTGGGGGATGGTGTAGGGGAGTGGGGGACGGTGTAGGGGAGTGGGGGGGATGGTGTAGGGGAGTGGGGGATGGTGTAGGGGAGTGGGGGACGGTGTAGGGGAGTGGGGGGTGGTGTGGGGGAGTGGGGGGACGGTGTAGGGGAGTGGGGGGTGGTGTAGGGGAGTGGGGGGACGGTGTAGGGGAGTGGGGGGGACGGTGTAGGGGAGTGGGGGACGGTGTAGGGGAGTGGGGGGTGGTGTAGGGGAGTGGGGGGTGGTGTAGGGGAGTGGGGGGTGGTGTAGGGGAGTGGGGGATTGTGTAGGGGAGTGGGGGGGACGGTGTAGGGGAGTGGGGGATGGTGTAGGGGAGTGGGGGGATGGTGTAGGGGAGTGGGGGGTGGTGTAGGGGAGTGGTGGACGGTGTAGGGGAGTGGGGGGTGGTGTAGGGGAGTGGGGGGTGGTGTAGGGGAGTGGGGGACGGTGTAGGGGAGTGGGGGACGGTGTAGGGGAGTGGGGGGGATGGTGTAGGGGAGTGGGGGGACGGTGTAGGGGAGTGGGGGGGACGGTGTAGGGGAGTGGGGGTTGGTGTAGGGGAGTGGGGGGTGGTGTAGGGGAGTGGGGGACGGTGTAGGGGAGTGGGGGGTGTGGTGTAGGGGAGTGGGGGTTGGTGTAGGGGAGTGGGGGACGGTGTAGGGGAGTGGGGGGACGGTGTAGGGGAGTGGGGGGGACGGTGTAGGGGAGTGGGGGTTGGTGTAGGGGAGTGGGGGACGGTGTAGGGGAGTGGGGGACGGTGTAGGGGAGTGGGGGATGGTGTAGGGGAGTGGGGGGGACGGTGTAGGGGAGTGGGGGGACGGTGTAGGGGAGTGGGGGACGGTGTAGGGGAGTGGGGGACGGTGTAGGGGAGTGGGGGATGGTGTAGGGGAGTGGGGGGGACGGTGTAGGGGAGTGGGGGGTGGTGTGGGGGAGTGTGGGGACGGTGTAGGGGAGTGGGGGATGGTGTAGGGGAGTGGGGGGACGGTGTAGGGGAGTGGGGGATGGTGTAGGGGAGTGGGGGGACGGTGTAGGGGAGTGGGGGGTGGTGTAGGGGAGTGGGGGATGGTGTAGGGGAGTGGGGGATGGTGTAGGGGAGTGGGGGGGATGGTGTAGGGGAGTGGGGGTGGTGTAGGGGAGTGGGGGGGACGGTGTAGGGGAGTGGGGGGATGGTGTAGGGGAGTGGGGGGGACGGTGTAGGGGAGTGGGGGGATGGTGTAGGGGAGTGGGGGGACGGTGTAGGGGAGTGGGGGGGACGGTGTAGGGGAGTGGGGGGTGGTGTAGGGGAGTGGGGGGGTGGTGTAGGGGAGTGGGGGGACGGTGTAGGGGAGTGGGGGGTGGTGTGGGGGAGTGTGGGGACGGTGTAGGGGAGTGGGGGGATGGTGTAGGGGAGTGGGGGACGGTGTAGGGGAGTGGGGGGGACGGTGTAGGGGAGTGGGGGACGGTGTAGGGGAGTGGGGGACGGTGTAGGGGAGTGGGGGATGGTGTAGGGGAGTGGGGGACGGTGTAGGGGAGTGGGGGACGGTGTAGGGGAGTGGGGGACGGTGTAGGGGAGTGGGGGACGGTGTAGGGGAGTGGGGGATGGTGTAGGGGAGTGGGGGACGGTGTAGGGGAGTGGGGGACGGTGTAGGGGAGTGGGGGGTGGTGTAGGGGAGTGGGGGACGGTGTAGGGGAGTGGGGGACGGTGTAGGGGAGTGGGGGACGGTGTAGGGGAGTGGGGGACGGTGTAGGGGAGTGGGGGATGGTGTAGGGGAGTGGGGGACGGTGTAGGGGAGTGGGGGGTGGTGTAGGGGAGTGGGGGATGGTGTAGGGGAGTGGGGGACGGTGTAGGGGAGTGGGGGACGGTGTAGGGGAGTGGGGGACGGTGTAGGGGAGTGGGGGATGGTGTAGGGGAGTGGGGGACGGTGTAGGGGAGTGGGGGACGGTGTAGGGGAGTGGGGGACGGTGTAGGGGAGTGGGGGATGGTGTAGGGGAGTGGGGGACGGTGTAGGGGAGTGGGGGACGGTGTAGGGGAGTGGGGGATGGTGTAGGGGAGTGGGGGACGGTGTAGGGGAGTGGGGGACGGTGTAGGGGAGTGGGGGGTGGTGTAGGGGAGTGGGGGATGGTGTAGGGGAGTGGGGGGATGGTGTAGGGGAGTGGGGGACGGTGTAGGGGAGTGGGGGGTTGTGTAGGGGAGTGGGGGACGGTGTAGGGGAGTGGGGGACGGTGTAGGGGAGTGGGGGACGGTGTAGGGGAGTGGGGGGTGGTGTAGGGGAGTGGGGGGTGGTGTAGGGGAGTGGGGGACGGTGTAGGGGAGTGGGGGATGGTGTAGGGGAGTGGGGGGACGGTGTAGGGGAGTGGGGGGTGGTGTAGGGGAGTGGGGGGTGGTGTAGGGGAGTGGTGGATGGTGTAGGGGAGTGGGGGACGGTGTAGGGGAGTGGGGGGTGGTGTAGGGGAGTGGGGGGTTGTGTAGGGGAGTGGGGGATGGTGTAGGGGAGTGGGGGGGATGGTGTAGGGGAGTGGGGGATGGTGTAGGGGAGTGGGGGGGACGGTGTAGGGGAGTGGGGGGACGGTGTAGGGGAGTGGGGGGTTGTGTAGGGGAGTGGGGGGTGGTGTAGGGGAGTGGGGGACGGTGTAGGGGAGTGGGGGGTGGTGTAGGGGAGTGGGGGACGGTGTAGGGGAGTGGGGGGACGGTGTAGGGGAGTGGGGGGTTGTGTAGGGGAGTGGGGGGTGGTGTAGGGGAGGTGGGGGTTAGTGTAGGGGAGTGGGGGACGGTGTAGGGGAGTGGGGGACGGTGTAGGGGAGTGGGGGACGGTGTAGGGGAGTGGGGGGACGGTGTAGGGGAGTGGGGGACGGTGTAGGGGAGTGGGGGAACGGTGTAGGGGAGTGGGGGGACGGTGTAGGGGAGTGGGGGGGACGGTGTAGGGGAGTGGGGGGGACGGTGTAGGGGAGTGGGGAACGGTGTAGGGGTGTGGGGGATGGTGTGGGGGAGTGGGGGGGACGGTGTAGGGGAGTGGGGGGTGGTGTGGGGGAGTGGGGGGTGGTGTAGGGGAGTGGGGGACGGTGTAGGGGAGTGGGGGACGGTGTAGGGGAGTGGGGGGTGGTGTAGGGGAGTGGGGGATGGTGTAGGGGAGTGGGGGGCTGTGTAGGGGAGTGGGGGATGGTGTAGGGGAGTGGGGGGGATGGTGTAGGGGAGTGGGGGATGGTGTAGGGGAGTGGGGGGGACGGTGTGGGGGAGTGGGGGGACGGTGTAGGGGAGTGGGGGGTTGTGTAGGGGAGTGGGGGGTGGTGTAGGGGAGTGGGGGACGGTGTAGGGGAGTGGGGGGACGGTGTAGGGGAGTGGGGGGTTGTGTAGGGGAGTGGGGGGTGGTGTAGGGGAGTGGGGGACGGTGTAGGGGAGTGGGGGGACGGTGTAGGGGAGTGGGGGGTTGTGTAGGGGAGTGGGGGGTGGTGTAGGGGAGTGGGGGACGGTGTAGGGGAGTGGGGGGACGGTGTAGGGGAGTGGGGAACGGTGTAGGGGTGTGGGGGATGGTGTGGGGGAGTGGGGGGTGGTGTAGGGGAGTGGGGGACGGTGTAGGGGAGTGGGGGGGACGGTGTAGGGGAGTGGGGGATGGTGTAGGGGAGTGGGGGGGATGGTGTAGGGGAGTGGGGGGGACGGTGTAGGGGAGTGGGGGGACGGTGTAGGGGAGTGGGGGGGACGGTGTAGGGGAGTGAGGGGGATGGTGTAGGGGAGTGGGGGGACGGTGTAGGGGAGTGGGGGGATGGTGTAGGGGAGTGGGGGGTGGTGTGGGGGAGTGGGGGGTGGTGTGGGGGAGTGGGGGGTGGTGTAGGGGAGTGGGGGATGGTGTAGGCGAGTGGGGGGGTTGTGTGGGGGAGTGGGGGGTTGTGTGGGGGAGTGGGGGTTGTGTGGGGGAGTGGGGGACGGTGTAGGGGAGTGGGGGGACTGTGTAGGCGAGTGGGGGGTTGTGTGGGGGAGTGGGGGGTTGTGTGGGGGAGTGGGGGGTGGTGTGGGGGAGTGGGGGGGACTGTGTGGGGGAGTGGGGGGGACGGTGTAGGGGAGTGGGGGATGGTGTAGGGGAGTGGGTGTTGGTGTAGGGGAGTGGGGGGTTGTGTGGGGGAGTGGGGGTTGTGTGGGGGAGTGGGGGTTGTGTGGGGGAGTGGGGGGTGGTGTGGGGGAGTGGGGGGTGGTGTGGGGGAGTGAGGGGACGGTGTAGGGGAGTGGGGGGGACTGTGTCGCGTTGTGACCATTCCCTGATCGCTGGGTAGAGTGTGGACAGGGACAGCTGGTCTGCACAGACTGTGGTGAGTATTTGTCGCTGTCACTTTGTACGGGAGATGTGGACTTGCTGTCCTCCTGGGAGCGCCGATCCCTGCGCCCTCCGATAAATTAATTCAAGACAACTCGACACTGATAGACAGAGGCACGCTGGATGTCAAACTCTCCATTACACTGCCTGGTCGCTGTGCTCCCCCCCCCCCCACACACACACACACACACACCACTCCCAGCAGCACTCTCCTCAAAACTGCCTTCCAATCATCTGGAGGGGGGGGTGACACACACAGAGATAGGGAGGGGGTGTAGGGGGGTGGAGGGGGATGACACACACAGAGATAGGGAGGGGGTGTAGGGGGCTGGAGGGGGTGACACACACAGAGATAGGGAGGGGGTGCAGGGGGCTGGAGGAGGGTGACACACACAGAGATAGGGAGGGGGTGTAGGGGGCCGGAGGGGGTGACACACACAGAGATAGGGAGGGGGTGTAGGGGACTGGAGGGGGGTGACACACACAGAGATAGGGAGGGGGTGTAGGGGGCTGGAGGGGGGACACACACACACAGAGATAGGGAGGGAGTGTAGGGGACTGGAGGGGGTGACACACACAGAGATAGGGAGGGGGTGTAGGGGGCTGGAGGGGGGTGACACACAGAGATAGGGAGGGGGTGTAGGGGGCTGGAGGGGGGTGACACACACAGAGATAGGGAGGGGGTGTAGGGGGCCGGAGGGGGTGACACACACAGAGATAGGGAGGGGGTGTAGGGGGGTGACACACACAGAGATAGGGAGGGGGTGTAGGGGGCTGGAGGGGGGTGACACACAGAGATAGGGAGGGGGTGTAGGGGGCTGGAGGGGGGTGACACACACAGAGATAGGGAGGGGGTGTAGGGGGCCGGAGGGGGTGACACACACAGAGATAGGGAGGGGGTGTAGGGGGCTGGGGGGGGTGACACACACCGAGATAGGGAGGGGGTGTAGGGGGCTGGAGGGGGTGACACACACAGAGATAGGGAGGGGGTGTAGGGGGTTGGAGGGGGTGACACACACAGAGATAGGGAGGGGGTGTAGGGGGCTGGAGGGGGTGACACACACAGAGATAGGGAGGGGGTGTAGGCGCCTGGAGGGGGTGACACACACAGAGATAGGGAGGGGGTGTAGGGGGCTGGAGGGGGTGACACACACAGAGATAGGGAGGGGGTGCAGGGGGCTGGAGGGGGGTGACACACACAGAGATAGGGAGGGGGTGTAGGGGGCTGGAGGGGGTGACACACACAGAGATAGGGAGGGGGCGTAGAGGGCTGGAGGGGGGTGACACACACAGAGATAGGGAGGGGGTGTAGGGGACTGGAGGGGGTGACACACACAGAGATAGGGAGGGGGTGCAGGGGGCTGGAGGGGGTGACACACACAGAGATAGGGAGGGGGTGTAGGGGGCTGGAGGGGGTGACACAGAGAGATAGGGAGGGGGTGTAGGGGGCTGGAGGGGGACACACACACAGAGATAGGGAGGGGGTGTAGGGGGCTGGAGGGGGTGACACACACAGAGATAGGGAGGGGGTGTAGGGGGCTGGAGGGGGTGACACAGAGAGATAGGGAGGGGGTGTAGGGGGCTGGAGGGGGACACACACACAGAGATAGGGAGGGGGTGCAGGGGGCTGGAGGGGGTGACACACACAGAGATAGGGAGGGGGTGTAGGGGGCTGGAGGGGGTGACACAGAGAGATAGGGAGGGTGTGTAGGGGCCTGGAGGGGGACACACACAGAGATAGGGAGGGGGTGTAGGGGGCTGGAGGGGGTGACACACACAGAGATAGGGAGGGGGCGTAGAGGGCTGGAGGGGGGTGACACACAGTGATAGGGAGGGGGTGTAGGGGGCCGGAGGGGGTGACACACAGAGAGATAGGGAGGGTGTGTAGGGGGCTGGAGGGGGGTGACACACACAGAGATAGGGAGGGGGTGTGGGGGGCTGGAGGGGGTGACACACACAGAGATAGGGAGGGGGTGTGGGGGGCTGGAGGGGGACACACACACAGAGATAGGGAGGGGGTGTAGGGGGCCGGAGGGGGTGACACACAGAGAGATAGGGAGGGGGTGTGGGGGGCTGGAGGGGGGTGACACACAGAGAGATAGGGAGGGGGTGTGGGGGGCTGGAGGGGGTGACACACACAGAGATAGGGAGGGGGTGTAGGGGGCTGGAGGGGGGTGACACACAGAGAAAGGGAGGGGGATCTAACTGCCCCCCTCTACTTCTGGTCTCCCCCACCCCAAGGGGGGAAAAGACCTTGTCTATTTACCCCACCCTCGTGATTTTATAAACCTCTATAAGGTCACCCCTCAGCCTCCGACGCTCCAGGGAAAACAGCCCCAGCCTGTCCAGCCTCTCCCTGTAGCTCAAACCCCTCCAACATCCTTGTCAATCTTTTCCGAACCCCTTCCACAACACCCTTCCTGTAGCGGGGAGACCGGGATTGAACACAATATTCCAACAGGGGCCCCGAACCAATGTCCTGTACAGCCGCAACATGACCTCCCAACCCCTGTACTCAATACTCTGACCGATAAAGGAAAGCAAACCCAACGCCTCCTTCACTATCCTATCTACCTGCGACTCCACTTTCAAGGAGCTATGAACCTGCACTCCAAGGTCTCTTTGTTCAGCAACACTCCCCAGGACCTTACCATTAAGTGTATAAGTCCTGCTAAGATTTGCTTTCCCAAAATGCAGCCCCTCGCATTGATCTGAATTAAACTCCCTCTGCTACCCCTCAGCCCTTCGGCCCATCTGATCACGGTCCTGCTGTACTCTGAGGTGACCTCCCTCTCTGCCCGCTCCCCAACCAGGTCCTCAGCGACCCCTGAGAACCCAGTCCCCACCCCCCTCACCACGTTCACGTCCACACTGTTCACGTCCAGAGAATCGGAGAGGGAATCGGGCAGGGTCTACATGGTTTCGATTAAAGGAATGAAAATCCCGGTCGACTCACTTTTCGGGGGTTTGGGGAGGGGGAGGGGCATCTCTGAGAAGAAACGGGAAAGGAGACCGCTTCCAGATAACTGGCACAGCGTCGCACCGTACGGCACAGGGAGAGGCCATTCGGCCCTCAATGTTGGGCTGGGAGTGAAGACAAACTAAGCCGTTCCCCTCCACCTCACACTCGGTCCCTGTCCCTCCATCCCTCCGGACCCTGACCCCTCCCCACCCCGGGGACCCTCCTCCACCTCCCCCCACGCCCCACCCCCCCCCCCCCCCCCCCACCAATCTCCGAATCCGAGATATTCGCTCGGGCGCCACGCTGGAGGTCACTACGGGAAGCGTGAGCTCGGGGAACTCCGCATCAGGACAGAGGGAAGACGGGACGGTGAACAGAAAACAGAGGGGAAGGCCGAGAGGGACAGCGCTGCAGTGGGACTGTTTCCCACGGCCAATCCCACTGTAACCTGCACATCCCTGGGCACTACGGGGACAATTTAGCACGGCCAATCCCACCCTAACCTGCACATCCCTGGGCACTATGGGACAATTTAGCACGGCCAATCCCACCCTAACCTGCACATCCCTGGGCACTACGGGGACAATTTAGCACGGCCAATCCCACCCTAACCTGCACATCCCTGGGCACTATGGGACAATTCAGCACGGCCAATCCCACCCTAACCCGCACATCCCTGGGCACTACGGGGACAATTTAGCACGGCCAATCCCACCCTAACCTGCACATCCCTGGGCACTACGGGACAATTTAGCACGGCCAATCCCACCCTAACCTGCACATCCCTGGGCACTACAGGACAATTTAGCACGGCCAATCCCACCCTAACCCGCACATCCCTGGGCACTACAGGACAATTTAGCACGGCCAATCCCACCCTAACCCGCACATCCCTGGGCACTACGGGACAATTTAGCACGGCCAATCCCACCCTAACCCGCACATCCCTGGGCACTACGGGACAATTTAGCACGGCCAATCCCACCCTAACCCGCACATCCCTGGGCACTACAGGACAATTTAGCACGGCCAATCCCACCCTAACCTGCACATCCCTGGGCACTACAGGGACAATTTAGCACGGCCAATCCCACCCTAACCTGCACATCCCTGGGCACTACGGGACAATTTAGCACGGCCAATCCCACCCTAACCTGCACATCCCTGGGCACTATGGGACAATTTAGCACGGCCAATCCCACCCTAACCTGCACATCCCTGGGCACTATGGGACAATTCAGCACGGCCAATCCCACCCTAACCTGCACATCCCTGGGCACTACGGGGACAATTTAGCACGGCCAATCCCACCCTAACCTGCACATCCCTGGGCACTATGGGACAATTCAGCACGGCCAATCCCACCCTAACCCGCACATCCCTGGGCACTACGGGGACAATTTAGCACGGCCAATCCCACCCTAACCTGCACATCCCTGGGCACTACGGGGACAATTTAGCACGGCCAATCCCACCCTAACCCGCACATCCCTGGGCACTACGGGACAATTTAGCACGGCCAATCCCACCCTAACCTGCACATCCCTGGGCACTACGGGACAATTTAGCACGGCCAATCCCACCCTAACCTGCACATCCCTGGGCACTACAGGACAATTTAGCACGGCCAATCCCACCCTAACCCGCACATCCCTGGGCACTACAGGACAATTTAGCACGGCCAATCCCACCCTAACCCGCACATCCCTGGGCACTACGGGGACAATTTAGCACGGCCAATCACACCCTAACCTGCACATCCCTGGGCACTACGGGGACAATTTAGCACGGCCAATTCACCCTAACCTGCACATCCCTGGGCACTACGGGACAATTTAGCACGGCCAATCCCACCCTAACCTGCACATCCCTGGGCACTACGGGACAATTTAGCACGGCCAATCCCACCCTAACCTGCACATCCCTGGGCACTACGGGACTGTTTAGCACGGCCAATCCCACCCTAACCTGCACATCCCTGGGCACTACGGGACAATTTAGCACGGCCAATCCCACCCTAACCCGCACATCCCTGGGCACTACGGGGACAATTTAGCACGGCCAATCCCACCCTAACCTGCACATCCCTGGGCACTACGGGACAATTTAGCACGGCCAATCCCACCCTAACCTGCACATCCCTGGGCACTACGGGGACAATTTAGCACGGCCAATCCCACCCTAACCTGCACATCCCTGGGCACTATGGGACAATTTAGCACGGCCAATCCCACCCTAACCTGCACATCCCTGGGCACTACGGGGACAATTTAGCACGGCCAATCCCACCCTAACCTGCACATCCCTGGGCACTACGGTGACAATTTAGCACGGCCAATCCCACCCTAACCTGCACATCCCTGGGCACTACGGGGACAATTTAGCACGGCCAATCCCACCCTAACCTGCACATCCCTGGGCACTATGGGACAATTCAGCACGGCCAATCCCCACCCTAACCTGCACATCCCTGGGCACTACGGGGACAATTTAGCACGGCCAATCCCACCCTAACCCGCACATCCCTGGGCACTACGGGGACAATTTAGCACGGCCAATCCCACCCTAACCTGCCCATCCCTGGGCACTACAGGACAATTTAGCACGGCCAATCCCACCCTAACCAGCACATCCCTGGGCACTACGGGACAATTTAGCACGGCCAATCCCACCCTAACCTGCACATCCCTGGGCACTATGGGACAATTCAGCACGGCCAATCCCCACCCTAACCTGCACATCCCTGGGCACTATGGGACAATTTAGCACGGCCGATCCCACCCTAACCCGCACATCCCTGGGCACTACGGGACAATTTAGCACGGTCAATCCCACCCTAACCCTCACATCCCTGGGCACTACGGGACAATTTAGCACGGCCAATCCCACCCTAACCCGCACATCCCTGGGCACGACAGGACAATTTAGCACGGCCAATCCCACCCTAACCCGCACATCCCTGGGCACTACGGGACAATTTAGCACGGCCAGTCCCACCCTAACCTGCACATCCCTGGGCACTACGGGGACAATTTAGCACGGCCAATCCCACCCTAACCTGTACATCCCTGGGGCACTACGGGGACAATTTAGCACGGCCAATCCCACCCTAACCTGCACATCCATGGGCACTACGGGACAATTTAGCACAGCCAATCCCACCCTAACCTGCACATCCCTGGGCACTATGGGACAATTTAGCACGGCCAATCCCACCCTAACCTGCACATCCCTGGGCATTACGGGGACAATTTAGCACGGCCAATCCCACCCTAACCTGCACATCCCTGGGCACTATGGGACAATTCAGCACGGCCAATCCCCACCCTAACCTGCACATCCCTGGGCACTACGGGGACAATTTAGCACGGCCAATCCCACCCTAACCTGCACATCCCTGGGCACTATGGGACAATTCAGCACGGCCAATCCCACCCTAACCTGCACATCCCTTGGCACTACGGGGACAATTTAGCACGGCCAATCCCACCCTAACCTGCACATCCCTGGGCACTACGGGGACAATTTAGCACGGCCAATCCCACCCTAACCCGCACATCCCTGGGCACTACGGGGACAATTTAGCACGGCCAATCCCACCCTAACCTGCACATCCCTGGGCACTACGGGGACAATTTAGCACGGCCAATTCACCCTAACCTGCACATCCCTGGGCACTACGGGACAATTTAGCACGGCCAATCCCACCCTAACCTGCACATCCCTGGGCACTACGGGACAATTTAGCACGGCCAATCCCACCCTAACCTGCACATCCCTGGGCACTACGGGACTGTTTAGCATGGCCAATCCCACCATAACCTGCACATCCCTGGGCACTATGGGACAATTTAGCACGGCCAATCCCACCCTAACCTGCACATCCCTGGGCACTACGGGGACAATTTAGCACGGCCAATCCCACCCTAACCTGCACATCCCTGGGCACTACGGTGACAATTTAGCACGGCCAATCCCACCCTAACCTGCACATCCCTGGGCACTACGGGGACAATTTAGCACGGCCAATCCCACCCTAACCTGCACATCCCTGGGCACTATGGGACAATTCAGCACGGCCAATCCCCACCCTAACCTGCACATCCCTGGGCACTACGGGGACAATTTAGCACGGCCAATCCCACCCTAACCCGCACATCCCTGGGCACTACGGGGACAATTTAGCACGGCCAATCCCACCCTAACCTGCCCATCCCTGGGCACTACAGGACAATTTAGCACGGCCAATCCCACCCTAACCTGCACATCCCTGGGCACTACGGGACAATTTAGCACGGCCAATCCCACCCTAACCTGCACATCCCTGGGCACTATGGGACAATTCAGCACGGCCAATCCCCACCCTAACCTGCACATCCCTGGGCACTATGGGACAATTTAGCACGGCCGATCCCACCCTAACCCGCACATCCCTGGGCACTACGGGACAATTTAGCACGGTCAATCCCACCCTAACCCTCACATCCCTGGGCACTACGGGACAATTTAGCACGGCCAATCCCACCCTAACCCGCACATCCCTGGGCACGACAGGACAATTTAGCACGGCCAATCCCACCCTAACCCGCACATCCCTGGGCACTACGGGACAATTTAGCACGGCCAGTCCCACCCTAACCTGCACATCCCTGGGCACTACGGGGACAATTTAGCACGGCCAATCCCACCCTAACCTGTACATCCCTGGGGCACTACGGGGACAATTTAGCACGGCCAATCCCACCCTAACCTGCACATCCATGGGCACTACGGGACAATTTAGCACAGCCAATCCCACCCTAACCTGCACATCCCTGGGCACTATGGGACAATTTAGCACGGCCAATCCCACCCTAACCTGCACATCCCTGGGCATTACGGGGACAATTTAGCACGGCCAATCCCACCCTAACCTGCACATCCCTGGGCACTATGGGACAATTCAGCACGGCCAATCCCCACCCTAACCTGCACATCCCTGGGCACTACGGGGACAATTTAGCACGGCCAATCCCACCCTAACCTGCACATCCCTGGGCACTATGGGACAATTCAGCACGGCCAATCCCACCCTAACCTGCACATCCCTTGGCACTACGGGGACAATTTAGCACGGCCAATCCCACCCTAACCTGCACATCCCTGGGCACTACGGGGACAATTTAGCACGGCCAATCCCACCCTAACCTGCCCATCCCTGGGCACTACAGGACAATTTAGCACGGCCGATCCCACCCTAACCCGCACATCCCTGGGCACTACAGGACAATTTAGCACGGCCAATCCCACCCTAACCTGCACATCCCTGGGCACTACAGGACAATTTAGCACGGCCAATCCCACCCTAACCTGCACATCCATGGGCACTACGGGACAATTTAGCACGGCCAATCCCACCCTAACCTGCACATCCCTGGGCACTATGGGACAATTCAGCACGGCCAATCCCCACCCTAACCTGCACATCCCTGGGCACTACGGGGACAATTAAGCACGGCCAATCCCACCCTAACCTGCACATCCCTGGGCACTACGGGGACAATTTAGCACGGCCAATCCCACCCTAACCTGCACATCCCTGGGCACTATGGGACAATTCAGCACGGCCAATCCCACCCTAACCTGCACATCCCTGGGCACTACAGGACAATTTAGCACGGCCGATCCCACCCTAACCCGCACATCCCTGGGCACTACGGGGACAATTTAGCACGGCCAATCCCACCCTAACCTGCCCATCCCTGGGCACTACAGGACAATTTAGCACGGCCGATCCCACCCTAACCCGCACATCCCTGGGCACTACGGGGACAATTTAGCACGGCCAATCCCACCCTAACCTGCACATCCCTGGGCACTACGGGGACAATTTAGCACGGCCAATCCCACCCTAACCTGCACATCCCTGGGCACTACAGGACAATTTAGCACGGCCAATCCCACCCTAACCCGCACATCCCTGGGCACTACAGGACAATTTAGCACGGCCAATCCCACCCTAACCCGCACATCCCTGGGCACTACGGGACAATTTAGCACGGCCAATCCCACCCTAACCTGCACATCCCTGGGCACTATGGGACAATTTAGCACGGCCAATCCCACCCTCACCTGCACATCCCTGGGCACTACGGGACAATTTAGCACGGCCAATCCCACCCTAACCTGCACATCCATGGGCACTACGGGACAATTTAGCACGGCCAATCCCACCCTAACCTGCACATCCCTGGGCACTACGGGGACAATTTAGCACGGCCAATCCCACCCTAACCTGCACATCCCTGGGCACTATGGGACAATTCAGCACGGCCAATCCCCACCCTAACCTGCACATCCATGGGCACTACGGGACAATTTAGCACGGCCAATCCCACCCTAACCTGCACATCCCTGGGCACTACGGGGACAATTTAGCACGGCCAATCCACCCTAACCTGCACATCCCTGGGCACTACGGGGACAATTTAGCACGGCCAATCCCACCCTAACCCGCACATCCCTGGGCACTACGGGGACAATTTAGCACGGCCAATCCCACCCTAACCTGCCCATCCCTGGGCACTACAGGACAATTTAGCACGGCCGATCCCACCCTAACCCGCACATCCCTGGGCACGACAGGACAATTTAGCACGGCCAATCCCACCCTAACCCGCACATCCCTGGGCACTACGGGACAATTTAGCACGGCCAATCCCACCCTAACCCGCACATCCCTGGGCACTACAGGACAATTTAGCACGGCCAATCCCACCCTAACCCGCACATCCCTGGGCACTACGGGACAATTTAGCACGGCCAATCCCACCCTAACCTGCACATCCCTGGGCACTACGGGGACAATTTAGCACGGCCAATCCCACCCTAACCTGTACATCCCTGGGGCACTACGGGGACAATTTAGCACGGCCAATCCCACCCTAACCTGCACATCCATGGGCACTACGGGACAATTTAGCACAGCCAATCCCACCCTAACCTGCACATCCCTGGGCACTATGGGACAATTTAGCACGGCCAATCCCACCCTAACCTGCACATCCCTGGGCATTACGGGGACAACTTAGCACGGCCAATCCCACCCTAACCTGCACATCCCTGGGCACTATGGGACAATTCAGCACGGCCAATCCCCACCCTAACCTGCACATCCCTGGGCACTACGGGGACAATTTAGCACGGCCAATCCCACCCTAACCTGCACATCCCTGGGCACTATTGGACAATTCAGCACGGCCAATCCCACCCTAACCTGCACATCCCTGGGCACTACGGGGACAATTTAGCACGGCCAATCCCACCCTAACCTGCCCATCCCTGGGCACTACAGGACAATTTAGCACGGCCGATCCCACCCTAACCCGCACATCCCTGGGCACTACGGGACAATTTAGCACGGCCAATCCCACCCTAACCTGCACATCCATGGGCACTACGGGACAATTTAGCACGGCCAATCCCACCCTAACCTGCACATCCCTGGGCATTACGGGGACAATTTAGCACGGCCAATCCCACCCTAACCTGCACATCCCTGGGCACTATGGGACAATTCAGCACGGCCAATCTCCACCCTAACCTGCACATCCCTGGGCACTACGGGGACAATTTAGCACGGCCAATCCCACCCTAACCTGCACATCCCTGGGCACTATGGGACAATTTAGCACGGCCAATCCCACCCTAACCTGCACATCCCTGGGCACTACGGGGACAATTTAGCACGGCCAATCCCACCCTAACCTGCCCATCCCTGGGCACTACAGGACAATTTAGCACGGCCGATCCCACCCTAACCCGCACATCCCTGGGCACTACGGGACAATTTAGCACGGCCAATCCCACCCTAACCCTCACATCCCTGGGCACTACGGGACAATTTAGCACGGCCAATCCCACCCTAACCCGCACATCCCTGGGCACTACGGGACAATTTAGCACGGCCAATCCCACCCTAACCTGCACATCCCTGGGCACTATGGGACAATTTAGCACGGCCAATCCCACCCTAACCTGCACATCCCTGGGCACTACGGGACAATTTAGCACGGCCAATCCCACCCTAACCTGCACATCCCTGGGCACTATGGGACAATTTAGCACGGCCAATCCCACCCTAACCTGCACATCCCTGGGCACTACGGGACAATTTAGCACGGCCAATCCCACCCTAACCTGCACATCCCTGGGCACTATGGGACAATTTAGCACGGCCAATCCCACCCTAACCTGCACATCCCTGGGCACTACGGGACAATTTAGCACGGCCAATCCCACCCTAACCTGCACATCCCTGGGCACTACGGGGACAATTTAGCACGGCCAATCCCACCCTAACCTGCACATCCCTGGGCACTAAAGGGACAATTTAGCACGGCCAATCCCACCCTAACCTGCACATCCCTGGGCACTACGGGACAATTTAGCACGGCCAATCCCCACCCTAACCTGTACATCCCTGGGCACTATGGGACAATTTAGCACGGCCAATCCCACCCTAACCTGCACATCCCTGGGCACTACAGGACAATTTAGCACGGCCAATCCCACCCTAACCTGCACATCCCTGGGCACTACGGGACAATTTAGCACGGCCAATCCCACCCTAACCCGCACATCCCTGGGCACTACGGGACAATTTAGCACGGCCAATCCCACCCTAACCCGCACATCCCTGGGCGGATATGGGAGGGAAAGGGGTATACCGGAGGGGAGAGGGAGATGTGGGGGAGCGAGGGGCATGTTATGATTGGGATTGTCTCTTACTCTGAATCCCTTGTCTCAGTTTCACCCACTTCCTGCTTCACTCTCTCTCTGTCTCTCTCTCTCTGTCTCTCTCTCTCTGTCTCTCTCTCTCTGTCTCTCTCTCTCTATGTCTCTCTCTGTCTCTCTCTCTCCCCATCTCTCTCCCTCACTCTCTCTCTTTCTGTCTTTTTCCCCGTCTCTGTCTCTCGCTCTCCTCCTTTACCCTCTCCCCCCCTTGCTCTCTTCCATTCCCTCCCTCCATCTCACTCCCGTTCCCCCTCACTCTCTCTCCCTGCCTCTTTCTCTCTCCCCTCTCTGTGTCTCATTCACTCGCTCTCACTATTGAGAGTTTAACCGTGGGGCGATGGCGCTCTCTGCTGGTGGGGCTGGGTTTTACTGGCTCAGAAACAGAGAGAGAGAGAGGGAGAGATGGAGAGAGAGACAGAGAGAGAGACAGAGAGAGAGAGACAGAGAGAGAGGGGGGACAGGCAGAAAGGGAGAGAGAGAGAGGGGAGGGAGAGAGATATAAAGTGAAGGAAAGATGGAGTGAGAGAGAAAGAGAGAGGGAGTTAGAGAGAAAAATAGAGTGAGAGATAAAGAGACAGGAAGATAGAGAGATGGACAGAGAGTGAGAGAGTGTGTGAGAGGTGGAGAGAGAGGGAAGGAATAAAGAGAGAGAAGGGAAAATACAAAATGAAGGAGTGAGAGTGATGGGCAGAGAGAGAGAGAGAGGGTGATAGCGAGAGATAGAGAGAGAGAGGTGATGTAACAGAAAGATTTGGGGAGGGAGATAGAGTCAGAGAGAGAGGGATAGAAGCAGAAACAGGGGGAGAGAGAAAGAGAGAGACTGAGGGAGAGAGAGAAAGACCGGGAGGGAGAGAGAGAGAGAGGTGTGGGGTGTATAGGTGGGGTGTAGGGGTGGTGTAGGGGTGTGTGTAGGGGATGTATAGGGGTGTGTGTAGGGGGTGTGTAGGGGGTGTGTAGGGGGTGTGTAGGGTGTGTGTAGGAGTGTGAGTAGGGGTGTGAGTAGGGGTGTGTGTAGGGGTGTGCAGGGGTGTGTGTAGGGGTATGTGTGGGGGGTGTGTGTCGGGGGTGTGTGGGGGTGTGTGTTGGGGTGTGTGTGTAGGGGGGTGTAGGGGGAGTGTGTGGGGGGGTGTGTAGGGGGTGTGTATAAGGGGGTGTGTAGGGGGATGTGTAGGGGTGTGTGGGGGGAGTGTATGGGGTGTGTGTAGAGGGTTTGTAGAGGGGTGTGTATAGGGTGGTGTGTAAAGGGGGTTTGTAGCGGGTTGTGGAGGGGGGTGTGTAGGGGGTGTGTATAAGGGGGTGTGTGGGGGGGTGTGTAGGGCGGTGTGTGGGGTAGTGTAGGGGTGTGTGGGTGTGTGTGTGTAGCGGGGTGTAGGGTGGTGTGTGGGGGTGTGTGTAGTGGGTGTGTGTAGGGGGTGTGTAGGGTGGTGTTTAGGGGGGTGTAGGGGTGTGTGTAGGGGGAGTGTGTAGGGGTGTGTGTAGGGGTGTGTGTAGGGGGAATGTGTAGGGGTGTGTGTAGGGGGAGTGTAGGAGGGGTGTAGGGGGTGTGTGTAGGGGGTGTGTAGGGGTGTGTGTAGGGGGATGCGTAGGAGTGTGTGCAGGGAGGGTGTGTTGGGGTTGTGTGTAGGGGAGTGTGTGTATGGGGTGTGTAGGGGGTGTGTAGTGGTGTGTGTGTATGGGGGTGTGTAGGGGGTGTGTAGGGGGTGTGTAGAGGGTGTGTGTAAGGGGTTGTTTACTGGGGTGTTTATGGGTGTGTGTATGGAGTGTGTGGGGGGGTAGGCGGGTGTGTAGGGAGGGTGTGTAGGGGGTGTGTGTGTAGGGGAGTGCGTGTATGGGGGTGTGTAGCGGGTGTGTAGGTGTGTGTGTAAGAGGGCGGGTAGGGGATGTGTGTGGGGGTGTGTAGGGCGGTGTGTAGATGGTGTAGGGTGTGTGTGTGTAGGGTGTGTGTGTAGGAAGTGTGTAGGGGGTGTGTGTATGGGGTTGTGTAGGGTGGTGTGTAGGGGTGTGTAGTGGGTGTGTAGGGTGGTGTAGGGGTGTGTAGGGGGTGTGTAGGGAGTGTGTGTAGGGGTATGTGTGTAGGGGGTGTGTAGAGGTTGTGTAGGTGAGTGTGTAGGGGGGTGTGTAGAGGGTGTGTCGGGGGTGTGTGTTGGGGGGTGGGTAAGGGTGTGTGTAGTGGGGGTGTGTAGGGGGTGTGTAGGGGGTGTGTAGTGGTGTGTAGGGGGTGTGTGGGCGGGTGTGTAGGGGAGCTTGTAGGGGTGTGTGTAGGGGGGATGTGTAGGGGGTGTGTGTAGGGGGTGTGTGTAGGGGCGTGTATAGCGGGAGTGTAGGGGATATGGGGGTGTGTAGGGGGTTGTGTAGGGGGTGTGTAGGGAGTGTCTAGGGGGTGTGTATGGGGTGTGTGGGGCTGTGTAGGGGGTTGTGTAGGGGGTGTGTGTAGGGTGTGTGTGTAGGGGGTATGTAGGGAGTGTGTAGGGAGTGTGTAGGGGTGTGTGGGGGGTTTAGGGGGAGTGTAGGGGGGTGTAAGGGGGTATAGGTGTGTGTAGGGGGTGTGTAGGGTTGTGTAGGGGGTTGTGTAGGGAGGGGTGTGTAGGGAGGGGTGTGTAGGGGGTGTGTAGGGGGTTTCTAGGGGTGTGTGTGGGGTGTGTGTGTAGGGGTGTGTGTAGGGGGTGTGTAGGGGGTGTGTGTAGGGGGTGTGTAGGGGGTGTGTGGGGGGGTGTAGGGGGTGTGTAGGGGTGTGTGGTGGGTGTGTAGGGGGTGTTTGTAGGGGGTTTGTAGGGGTGTGTGTAGGGGTGTGTGTAGGGGGTGTGTGGGGGGGTGTAGGGGGTGTGTAGGGGTGTGTAGGTGGTGTGTAGAGGTGTGTGGAGGAGGGTGTGGAGGAGGGTGTGGAGGGGGGTGTGGAGGGGGGTGTGGAGGAGTGTTTGGGGGGTGTGTAGGGCGGTGTGTGGGGTGGTGTAGGGGTGTGTGGTGGGGTGTAGGGGGCGTGTAGGGGGTGTGTGTAGGGGTGTTTGGGGTGTGTGTGGGTCGGTGTGTGGGATGGTGTAGGGGTGTGTAGGGGGTGTGTGTAGGGGTTGGGTATAAGGGGGTATGTAAGGGATGTGTGTGGGGGTGTGTATGGTGGTGTGTGGGGTGGTGTAGGAGTGTGTGGGTATGTGTTTAAGGGGCGTGTAGGGTGTGTGTGTAGGGGGTGTGTGGGCGGTGTGTAGGGGGTTGTGTAGGGGAGGTGTAGGGAGTGTGTTGGGGGTGTGTGGAGGGGTGTGTAAGGGTATGTGTGTAGGGGGTGTGTGTAGGGGGGTGTAGGGTGGTGTGTGGGGGTGTGTGTAGGGGGGGTGTGTAGGGGTGTGTGTAGGGGGAGTGTAGGATGGGTGTAGGGGGTGTGTAGGGGGTGTGTAGGTGTGTGTAGGGGGTGTGTAGGGGTGGTGTAGGGGGTGTGTGTAGGGGGTGTGTGTAGGGGGTGTGTGTAGGGGGTGTGTGTAGGGGGAGTGTAGGGGTGTGTAGTGGGTGTGTGTAGGGGGTGTGTAGGGGTGTGTAGGGGGTGTGTGTAGGAGGTGTGTGTAGGGGTGTGTGTAGGGGGGTGTGTAGGGGGTGTGTGTTGGGGGTGTGTGTAGGGGGTGTGTGTAAGGGGGTGTTTTCTGGGGTGTTTATGGGTGTGTGTATGGGGTGTGTAGGGGGTGTTTGTAGGGGGGGTAGGCGGGTGTGTAGGGAGGGTGTGTAGGGGGTGTGTGTGTCGGGGAGTGCGTGTATGGGGGTGTGTAGCGGGTCTGTAGGTGTGTGTCTAAGGGGGCGGGTAGGGAATGTGTGTGGGGGTGTGTAGGGCGGTGTGTAGATGGTGTAGGGTGTGTGTGTGTGTAGGGTGTGTGTGTAGGAAGTGTGTAGTGGGATGTGTAGGGGGTGTGTGTATGGGGGTGTAGGGTGGTGTGTAGTGGGGGTGTGTGGGGTGTGTAGGGGGGTGAGGTGGGGATGTATAGGGGGTGTGTAGGGTGTGTGTGTAGGGGGTGTGTGTGGGGGGTTTGTAGCGGCGGTGTGTAGGGGGTGTGTGGGGGTGTGTAGGGGGGATGTGTAGGGCGTGTGTAGGGGTTGTGTAGGGGGTATTTAGGGGGTGTGTAGGGGGTGTGTAGGGGTTGTGTAGGGGGTATTTAGGGGGTGTGTAGGGGTGTGTGTAGTGGGAGTGTAGGGGGTATAGAGGGTGTGTAGGGGGTGTGTAGGGGGTGTGTAGGGGGGGTGTAGGGGTGTGTGTAGGGGTGGTGTAGGGGGTGTGTGTAGGGGGTGTGTGTAGGGGGTGTGTGTAGGGGGTGTGTGTAGGGGGAGTGTAGGGGTGTGTAGTGGGTGTGTGTAGGGGGTGTGTAGGGGTGTGTAGGGGGTGTGTGTAGGAGGTGTGTGTAGGGGTGTGTGTAGGGGTGTGTGTAGGGGGTGTGTAGGTGTGTGTAGGGGGTGTGTAGGGGGTGGTGTAGGGTGTGTGTGTAGGGGGTGTGTGTAGGGGGAGTGTAGGGGTGTGTAGGGGGAGTGTGCATGGGGTGTGTGTAGGTGTGTGTGTAGGGGGTGTGTGTAGGGGGTGTGTGAAGGGGTGTGTGTAAGGGGGTGTTTTCTGGGGTGTTTATGGGTGTGTGTATGGGGTGTGTAGGGGGTGTTTGTAGGGGGGGTAGGCGGGTGTGTAGGGAGGGTGTGTAGGGGGTGTGTGTGTCGGGGAGTGCGTGTATGGGGGTGTGTAGCGGGTCTGTAGGTGTGTGTCTAAGGGGGCGGGTAGGGAATGTGTGTGGGGGTGTGTAGGGCGGTGTGTAGATGGTGTAGGGTGTGTGTGTGTGTAGGGTGTGTGTGTAGGAAGTGTGTAGTGGGATGTGTAGGGGGTGTGTGTATGGGGGTGTAGGGTGGTGTGTAGTGGGGGTGTGTGGGGTGTGTAGGGGGGTGAGGTGGGGATGTATAGGGGGTGTGTAGGGTGTGTGTGTAGGGGGTGTGTGTGGGGGGTTTGTAGCGGCGGTGTGTGGGGGTGTGTAGGGGTGTGTGTAGGGGGGATGTGTAGGGCGTGTGTAGGGGTTGTGTAGGGGGTATTTAGGGGGTGTGTAGGGGTGTGTGTAGTGGGAGTGTAGGGGGTATAGAGGGTGTGTAGGGGGTGTGTAGGGGGTGTGTAGGGGGGGTGTGTAGGGGGTGTGTAGGGGGTGTGTAGGGGTGTGTGTAGGGGGTGTGTAGGGGGTGTGTGTAGGGGTTGTGTAGGGGGTATTTAGGGGGTGTGTAGGGGTGTGTGTAGGGGGGATGTGTAGGGTGTGTGTGTAGTGGGAGTGTAGGGGGTATAGAGGGTGTGTAGGGGGTGTGTGTAGGGGGTGTGTAGGGGGTGTGTAGGGGGTGTGTAGGGGTGTGTGTAGGGGGTGTGTAGGGGGGGTGTGTAGGGGGTGTGTGTAGGGCGTGTGTAGGGGTTGTGTAGGGGGTATTTAGGGGGTGTGTAGGGGGGATGTGTAGGGTGTGTGTGTAGTGGGAGTGTAGGGGGTATAGAGGGTGTGTAGGGGGTGTGTAGGGGGTGTGTAGGGGGGGTGTGTAGGGGGTGTGTAGGGGGTGTGTTGGGGGTGTGTAGGGGTGTGTGTAGGGGCTGTGTAGGGGGTGTGTAGGGGGTGTGTGTAGGGCGTGTGTAGGGGTTGTGTAGGGGGTATTTAGGGGGTGTGTAGGGGTGTGTGTAGGGGGGATGTGTAGGGTGTGTGTGTAGTGGGAGTGTAGGGGGTATAGAGGGTGTGTAGGGGGTGTGTAGGGGGTGTGTAGGGGGGGTGTGTAGGGGGTGTGTAGGGGGTGTGTAGGGGTGTGTGTAGGGAGTGTGTAGGGGTGTGTGTAGGGGGTGTTTAGGGGGTGTGTAGGGGGTGTGTAGGGGGTGTGTGTAGGGGCTGTGTAGGGGGGGTGTGTAGGGGGTGTGTAGGGGTGTGGTAGGGGGTGTGTGTAGGGATGTGTTGGGGGTGTAGGGGGTGTGTAGGGGTGTGTGTAGGGGGTGTGTAGGGGGGGTGTGTAGGGGGTGTGTGTAGGGGGTGTGTAGGGGGTGTGTAGGGGTGTGTGTAGGGGGTGTGTAGGGGGTGTGTGTAGGGCGTGTGTAGGGGTTGTGTAGGGGGTATTTAGGGGGTGTGTAGGGGTGTGTGTGGGGGGGGTGTAGGGGGTGTGTGTAGGGGGTGTGTAGGGGGTGTGTAGGGGGTGTGTAGGGGGTGTGTAGGGGCGAGTGTGTAGGGGGTGTGTAGGGGTGTGTGTGTAGGGGGTGTGTAGGGGGTGTGTAGGGGGGTGTGTAGGGGGGATGTGTAGGGTGTGTGTGTAGTGGGAGTGTAGGGGGTATAGAGGGTGTGTAGGGGGTGTGTGTAGGGGTTGTGTAGGGGGTATTTAGGGGTGTGTGTAGGGGTGTGTGTAGGGGGGATGTGTAGGGTGGGTGTGTAGGGGGTGTGTAGGGGGTTGTGTAGGGCGTGTGTAGGGGTTGTGTAGGGGGTATTTAGGGGTGTGTAGGGGTGTGTGTAGGGGGATGTGTAGGGGTGTGTGTAGTGGGAGTGTAGGGGGTATAGAGGGTGTGTAGGGGGTGTGTAGGGGGTGTGTACGGGGTTGTGTAGGGGATGTATGTAGTGGGTGTGTGTAGGGAGTGTGTAGGGGTGTGTGTGGGGGATTTGTGTAGGGGAATGTAGGGGGCGTAGGGGGAGTATAGGGAGGCGTAAGGGGTGTGTAGAGGGTTTCTAAGGGTGTGTGTGGGGGGTGTGTGTAGGGGAATGTGTAGGGGAATGTGTAGGGGGATGTGTAGGGGTGTGTGGTGGGTGTGTAGGTGGTGTTTGTAGGGGGTTGGTAGGGGTGTGTTGGGGGTGTGTAGGGGTGTGTGTAGGTGGGGGTGTGTAGGGGGAGTGTAGGGGTGTGTAGTGGGTGTGTGTAGGATGTGTGTGTAGGGGGAGTGTAGTGGTGTGTAGGGGGTGTGTGCAGGGGGTGTGTGTAAGGGGGTGTTTACTGGGGTGTTTATGGGTGTGTGTATGGGGTGTGTAGGGGGTGTTTGTAGGGGGGGTAGGCGGGTGTGTAGGGAGGGTGTGTAGGGGAGTGTGTAGGGGAGTGTGTAGGGGGTGTGTAGGGGGTGTGTAGGGGGTTGTGTAGGGAGGGGTGTGTAGGGGGTGTGTAGAGGGTTTCTAAGGGTGTGTGTGGGGGGTGTGTGTAGGGGTATGTGTAGGGGAATGTGTGGGGGGATGTGTAGGGGTGTGTGGTGGGTGTGTAGGTGGTGTTTGTAGGGGGTTGGTAGGGGTGTGTTGGGGTGTGTGTAGGGGTGTGTGTAGGGGTGTGTGTAGGGGGTGTGTAGGGGGTTGTGTAGGGGGTGTGTAGGGGTGTGTGTTGGGGGTGTGTAGGGGTGTGTGGTAGGGAGTGTGTGTGGTAGGGTAGTGTGTAGGGTGGTGTGGAGGGGTGTGTGGAGGGGGTGTGTAGGGGTGTTTGGGGGGTGTGTAGGGCGGTGTGTGGGGTGGTGTAGGGGTGTGTGGGGTGTGTGTAGGGGGTGGTGTAGGGGGTGTGTGTAGGGGGTGGTGTAGGGGGTGTATGTAGGGGTTGGGTATAAGGGTGTATGTAGGAGATGTGTGTGGGGGTGTGTGTAGGGTTGTGTAGGGTGGTGTGTAGGGGATGTGTGGGGTGTGTGTGGGGGGTGTGTAGGGGGATGAGTTGATGATGTATAGGGGGTGTGTAGGGGGTGTGTAGGGGGTGTGTAGGGGTGTGTGGGGGTGTGTAGGGGTGTGTGGGGGTGTGTAGGGGGATGAGTTGATGATGTATAGGGGGTGTGTAGGGGGTGTGTAGGGGGTGTGTAGGGGTGTGTGGGGGTGTGTAGGGGGATGAGTTGATGATGTATAGGGGGTGTGTAGGGGGTGTGTAGGGGGTGTGTAGGGGTGTGTGGGGGTGTGTAGGGGGTGTTTGTAGTGGGGGTGTGTAGGGGGTGTGTAGGGTTGTGTAGGTGGTGTGTAGGGGATGTGTAGGGATGTGTGTGGGGGGTGTGTAGGGGGATGAGTTGAGGATGTATGGGGGTGTTAGGGGTAGTGTTTGTAGTGGGGGTGTGTAGGGGTGTGTGTAGTGAGAGTGTAGGGGGTGAGCAGGGGGTGTGTAGGGAGTGTGTGGGGGGGTGTGTAGGAGAGCGTGTAGGGGGTGTGTGTAGGGTTTGTGTAGGGGTGTGTGTAGGGGATGTGTGTAGGGGGAGTGTAGGATGGTGTAGGGGGTTGTGTTGGGTGGGTGTGTAGGGTGCGTGTGTAGGGGTGTGTGTAGTGGGGGTGTAGGGGGGTTTAGGGGGTGTGTAGGGTGTTGTGTAGAGGGGGTCTTTAGTGGGTGTGTATGGGGTGTGTATGGGCTGTGTAGGGGGTGTGTGTAGGGAGTTTGTAGGGGTGTGTGTGGGGGTGTGTGTAGGGGGAGTGTAGGGGGGGGTGTAGGGGTGTGTGTGGGGGTGTGTTTAGGGGGAGTGTAGGGGGTGTCAGGGGTGTGTAGGGGGTGTATAGCGGGTTGTGTAGGGTGGGGTGTGTAGGGTGTGTGTAGGGGGTTTCTAGGGGTGTGTGTGGGAGGTG
This sequence comes from Chiloscyllium plagiosum, assembly GCF_037043375.1. Classification (NCBI taxonomy): domain Eukaryota; kingdom Metazoa; phylum Chordata; class Chondrichthyes; order Orectolobiformes; family Hemiscylliidae; genus Chiloscyllium; species Chiloscyllium plagiosum. Next base: position 3,988 of record NW_028270320.1, on the reverse strand, counting down.
TGTGTAGGGGTATGTGTAGAGGAATGTGTAGGGGATGTGTAGGGATGTGTGGTGGGTGTGTAGGGGTGTTTGTAGAGGGTTTGTAGGGGTGTGTGTAGGGGTGTGTGTGGGGGTGTGTGTGGGGGTGTGTGGGGGTGTGTGTGGGTGTGTGTGTAGGGGTGTGTGTAGGGTGGTGTGTAGGCGTGTGTGGGGGTGTGTGTAGGGGTGTTTGGGGGGTGTGTAGGGCGGTGTGTGGGTGGTGTAGGGGAGTGTGGGTGTGTGTGTAGGGGGAGTGTAGGGGATGTGTGTAGTGGGTAGTGTAGGGGGTGTGTGTAGGGGTTGGGTTTAAGGGGGTATGGAGGGGATGTGTGTGGGGGTATGTAGGGTGGTGTGTGGGGTGGTGTAGGGGTGTGTGGGGGTGTGTGCAGGGGGCGTGTAGGGGGTGTGTGTAGGGGGTGTGGGGGGGTGTGTAGGGGGTGTGTAGGGGGTTGTGTAGGGGGCGTGTAGGGGGTGTGTGTAGGGGGTGTGGGGGTGTGTGCAGGGGGCGTGTAGGGGGTGTGTGTAGGGGGTGTGGGGGGGTGTGTAGGGGGTTGTGTAGGGGAGGTGTAGGGGGTGTGTAGGGGGTGTCTGTAAGGGTGTGTGTAGGGGGTGTGTGTTGGAGGATGTGTAGGGGGATGTGTAGGCGGATGTGTAGGGGTGTGTGGGGGAGTGTATGGGGTGTGTGTAGGGGGTTTGTAGAGGGGTGTGTAGGGGTGTGTGTGTAGGGGTGTGTGTAAAGGGGGTGTGTAGCGGGTTGTGTGTAGGGGGTGTGAATAAGGGTGTGTGTGGGGGTGTGTGTAGGGCGGTGTGTATGGTAGTGTAGGAGCGTGAAGGGGTGTGTGTAGGGGGTGTGTGTAGGGGGGTGTAGGGTGGTGTGTGGGGGCGTGTGTAGGGGGTGTGTGTAGGGGGAGTGTAGGAGTGTGTAGTGGGTGTGTGTAGGGGGTGTGTAGGGGTGTGTGTAAAGGGGGTGTGTTGCAGGTTGTGGAGAGGGGTGTGTAGGGGGTGTGTATAAGGGTGTGTGTGGGGAGGGTGTAGGGCGGTGTGTGGGGTAGTGTGGGTGTGTCTGTAGGGGTTGTGTGTAGGGGGGTGTAGGGTGGTGTGTGGGGATGTGTGTAGGGGGTGTGTGTAGGGGGTGTGTAGGGGGGTGTGTGTAGGGGTGTGTGTAGGGGAAGTGTGTCGGGGTGTGTTTAGGGGGAGTGTAGGAGGGGTGTAGGGGGTGTGTGTAGGGGGAGTGTAGGGGTGTGTGGGTGTGTGTGTAGGAGGTGTGTGTAGGAGGTGTGTGTAGGGGTGTGTGTGTATGGGGATGTGTAGGGGGAGTGTGTACGGTGTGTGTGTATGGGGGTGTGTAGGGGTGTGTGTGTAGGGGTGTGTGTGTATGGGGATGTGTAGGGGGAGTGTGTAGGGTGGTGTAGGGGGAGTGTGTAGGGTGGTGTAGGGGGTGTGTGTGTAGGGGGGTGTTGGGTGGTGTGTGGGGGTGTCTGTAGGGGTATGTGTAGGGGGTGTGTAGGGGATGCGTAGGGGTGTGTGTAGGGGATGCGTAGGGGTGTGTGTAGGGGGTGTGTGTAGGGGTGTGTGTAGGGTGTGTGTGTAGGGGAGTGTGTGTATGGGGATGTGTAGGGGTGTGTGTGTGGGTGTGTAGGGGGTGTGTGTGTAAGGGGGTGTTTATGGGTGTGTGTAGGGGGTGTACAGGGGGGTGTTTGTAGGGAGGGTGTGTAGGGGGAGTGTGTAGGGGTGTGTGTATGGGGGTGTGTAGGGGTGTGTGTGTAGGGGATGTGTGTATGGGGGTGTGTAGGGGTGTGTGTGTAGGGGTGTGTGTGTAGGGGAGTGTGTAGGGGTGTGTGTATGGGGGTGTGTAGGGGTGTGTGTGTAGGGGATGTGTGTATGGGGGTGTGTAGGGGTGTGTGTATGGGGGTGTGTAGGGGTGTGTGTGTAGGGGATGTGTGTATGGGGGTGTGTAGGGGGAGTGTGTAGGGCGGTGTGTAGGGGTGTAGGGGGTGTGTGTAGGGGGTGTGTAGGGGGTGTGTGGGGGTGTGTAGGGGTGTGTGTGTAGGGGGGTGTTGGGTGGTGTGTAGGGGTGTGTGTAGGGGGTGTGTAGGGTGGTGTGTAGGGGGTGTGTAGGGGGTGTGTGTAGGGTGTGTGTGTAGGGGAGTGTGTGTATGGGGGTGTGTATGGGTGTGTGTGTGTATGTGGGTGTGTAGGGGGTGTGTGTGTAAGGGGGTGTTTATGGGTGTGTGTAGGGGGTGTACAGGGGGTGTTTGTAGGGGAGGGTGTGTAGGGGGGTGTGTAGGGGTGTGTGTATGGGGGTGTGTAGGGGTGTGTGTGTAGGGTGATGTGTGTATGGGGGTGTGTAGGGTGTGTGTGTAGGGGTGTGTGTGTAGGGGGTGTGTAGGGGGAGTGTGTAGGGCGGTGTGTAGGGTGGTGTAGGGGGTGTGTGTGTAGGGGGTGTGTAGGGGGAGTGTGTGTATGGTGGGTGTGTGTAGGGGGAGTGTGTAGGGTGGTGTAGGGGGTGTGTGTGTAGGGTGGGTGTTGGGGGTGTGGGTGTGGGTGTAGGGTGGTTAGGGGTGTGTAGGGGTGTGTAGGGGGGTGGTGTAGGGGGTGTGTGTAGGGGGAGTGTGTAGTGTAGGGGTGTGTAGGGGTGTGTAGGGGTGTGTGTAGGGGGTGGGTAGGGGGTGTGTGAGGGGGTGTGTAGGGGTGGTAGGGGGTGGGTAGGGGTGTGTGTGGGGTGTAGGGTGGTGTAGGGGGTTTGTAGGGGATGTGTAGGGGGTGGTGTAGGGGGTGTGTGTAGGGGGAGTGTGTAGGGTAGGGGTGTGTGCCGGAGGTGTGTAGGGGTGTGTGTAGGGGGTGTGTAGGAGTGTGTTTAGGGTGTGTGTGTAGGGGGTGGGGTAGGGGGTGTGTAGGGGGTGGGTAGGGGGTGGGTAGGGGGTGTGTAGGGGGTGGGTAGGGGGTGTGTAGGGGGTGGGTAGGGGGTGTGTAGGGGGTGGTGTAGGGGGAGTGTGTAGGGGGAGTGTGTAGGGTAGGGGTGTGTGCCGGAGGTGTGTAGGGGTGTGTGTAGGGGGTGTGTAGGGGGTGGGTAGGGGGTGGGTAGGGGTGTGTAGGGGGTGGGTAGGGGGTGGGTTGTGGGGTGGGTAGGGGGTGGGTACGGGGTGTGTAGGGGGTGGGTAGGGGGTGGGTAGGGGGTGTGTAGGGGGTGGGTAGGGGGTGTGTAGGGGGTGGGTAGGGGGTGTGTAGGGGGTGGGTAGGGGGTGTGTGTGGGGTGGGTAGGGGGTGGGTAGGGGGTGTGTAGGGGGTGGGTAGGGGGTGTGTAGGGGGTGGGTAGGGGGTGGGTAGGGGGTGTGTGTGGGGTGGGTAGGGGGTGGGTACGGGGTGTGTAGGGGGTGGGTAGGGGGTGGGTACGGGGTGTGTAGGGGGTGGGTAGGGGGTGTGTAGGGGGTGGGTAGGGGGTGTGTAGGGGGTGTGTAGGGGGTGGGTAGGGGGTGTGTAGGGGGTGGGTAGGGGGTGGGTAGGGGGTGTGTAGGGGGTGGGTAGGGGGGTGGGTAGGGGGTGTGTAGGGGGTGGGTAGGGGGTGTGTAGGGGGTGGGTAGGGGGTGTGTAGGGGGTGGGTAGGGGGTGGGTAGGGGGTGTGTAGGGGGTGGGTAGGGGGTGGGTAGGGGGTGTGTAGGGGGTGGGTAGGGGGTGTGTAGGGGGTGGGTAGGGGGTGGGTAGGGGGTGGGTAGGGGGGTGGGTAGGGGGTGGGTAGGGGGTGTGTAGGGGGTGGGTAGGGGGTGTGTAGGGGGTGTGTAGGGGGTGGGTAGGGGGTGGGTAGGGGGTGGGTAGGGGGTGTGTAGGGGGTGGGTAGGGGGTGGGTAGGGGGTGTGTAGGGGGTGGGTAGGGGGTGTGTGTGGGGTGGGTAGGGGGTGGGTAGGGGGTGTGTGTGGGGTGTGTAGGGGGTGTGTAGGGGGTGTGTAGGGGGTGGGTAGGGGGTGTGTAGTGG